>NC_064408.1:8230000-8530000 GCF_023375975.1 Astyanax mexicanus
TCCTATTATTATTTGATAAAAGTGTGCCATAACTGGTCTCACATTCTATAGGTGGGTAGAATGGCCCTCACCCAATTACATGTGATGAGCAGCAGTTAGACCGTAGGGCCGGTCTAGATATGAGATATTTCACTATGTAAAAACACTTTTCTGAAAAAGTTAGCCTTTTTGTTGTTTCTTGGACACAGAAATATACATGGTTTCACAGCTCTAAAGTCGAGAAACTGTCCAATACTTTGTTGTTTGGAGTAGAACCTTATAAATTTGTTTTATTGTTCATTTTTTTCCTTTTATATGTTTTACATGACCATTTTCAGGTTTTCCCTTTATTGGTAAGATGTGTCAACTCCAATTATACAAACATCAGCATATTTAATCATTACATATACTGTATTTATTGAAATTAATTTGTATATTTGCCTGCTTGTCAACAGCACAGATGTAGGAAATATAATTTTAATTTCTTTCATTTTCAGTTTTTTTTTTTTTTTTTAAGAGTTCCTACTTAAACTTCAATTACACAAACCTGAAATGCAAATATGGCACTGTATTTTTTATATTTAGTAATTTAAATAGGTTTATTTGGATTGCTAAAATAGAAGATCCATCCTTCTATACATCTGCAGTTTAGTTTAGAATTTTTTTTTTCACAGGACGAAAGATGAAGCACTTTTAAAAGGTTAAAAATGAGTGATATACACCTGCAATCAATGAGCATTTGTATAGGACACCATACACAATGACGTATGATAATATACATCAATAAATTTGTTTCAGAATATCATTTTAAATCAATTAAATCACAGCACAAACAACTTGTTTAGAAGTTGTGTATTGATTGACTGATTAATTGGTGAACTGATTGAATGATTGATTGATGAATTGACTAATGTTCTAATTAAAATCCTTTTATTGGTAAAAACAACTACTTCTAAAGGTTAAAAACAGATGTATTTGGTTCTGGAATTAAAAGGTTAATTGAGAAAGACCTGAAGCCCCCAGAGAAAGAATTCTGTCAGAATAGCTGCAGACCCTCCCGACCAAAACAGGATTTAGAGAAGCACTGATCTCTAAAGCACTGAGAGGAGGGAATCTGATACATCAGAGTGTGGATTTAGAGCTGAAAGATTAGTTTACTTCCGTTACCAGAATCTGATAAAACAACTCCTAATCTATAGACCTAACACCATCTCCTACAACACCAGCAGCAGCACTTAAACACCACAAGAGAAGAGAGAGAGAGGGACTGAGAGTCAAAAGAGATAAATGCATAAGGAGAGGGAGAAAAAAAAAATAATACAAAAATGAGAAAAAAAAGAAAGATTTAAAAAGTGTCTGATTAAGAGACAGATAAAAATGAGACCAAGCAATATAAAAACAGGACTCAGAGAAGACAGAAAGTGAGAAAAATAAGACAGCGACATATAAAAATGAGACTTCAATTGAGAGAAAGATATAAATGAAACAGAAGAGGAAAAAAATTCAATTCGGATTGAGAAAAATATTAATGAAACAAAAGATATAAAAATGAGACTCTGATTGAGAGAAAGATAAAAAATGAGACAGAAGAGATAAAGATGATGCAGATATAAAAAGGGACTCCGATTTAGAGAAAGATATAATTGAGACAATAGAGATCAAAATTTGAAATATAAAAATGAGACTCTGATTAAGAGAAATATATAAATGACACAGAAAGGATAAAGATGAGACAGATAATAATGAGACTCCAATTGAGAGAAAGATACAAATAAGACAGAAGAAATAAAAATGAAACTGATATAAAAAATAATGCTGTGATTGAGAGAAAAAGCTATAAACGAGACACGTATAAAAATGAGACTCAGATTGAGAGAAAGACATATTTTAAGGTAGGTATGCAAGTGTGTGTGTGTGTGGGTATGTGTGTGTGTGTGTGTCTGTGTGTGTGTGGTCAAACTGATCAGGGTTTGAGGCCTGTGGGCATCCCACCCTGCTAACACAGGTTTAGCTTAGCAGCTTAGCATTCTCACTGTTATCTGAGCAGATATACCTCAATTAACACCAGGCTTTAACACTTCAAACACCACACACACACACACACACATACCTTACTGCCATCAGATAACTCTGAGCTGTGTATAACCTGAGGTCTAGCTAACAGCAGTGAAGCGTGTTTCACTATTTATCCAAATATTTTGGACACCCCTTCTAATGAACATATTCAGCTACTTTAATTCAAACTCGCCGCTAACACAGACAGAAAGAGAAAAAAAACGAGACAGAGAGCTAAAAACAAGGCACAGAGATATAAAAACTAGAATTGAAAGAAAGATAAAAATGAGACTCAGCTTAAGGGAAAGATAAAAATGAGAGATAGAGAGAAAGATAAGAGTAAGAGAAATATAAAAATGAGAAAGAGATTGAGAGAAAGATAAAGACAAGACAGACCAAGATAAAAACGAGACTGAGATAAAAAAAAAGCTAAAAACAAGGCAGAGAGACAAAAACAAGGCAATGAGAGATAAAAAGTCTTTGATTGAGAGAAGGATAAAAACAAGAGAGAGAGAGCTAAAAACAAGACTCAGATTTATAGAAAGATACAAACACAAACAGAGATATATATATATATGCGATACTCAGATTTAGAGAAAGATAAAGACAAGACAGACCAAGATAAAAATGAGACTCAGATTGAGAGAATGATATGAATGAGACAGAGAGAGATAAAATGGAGACTCACAGAAGTAAAGAAAATTAAAATGAGACAGAGATAAAAATGAAACAATGAGGGATAAAAGTGAGACAAAGATAAAAATGACACTCAGATTGAAAGAAATATAAAAATTAGAGAGATAAAAATGAGACTCAGATTAAAAGAGAGAGATAAAACCACTCTAACTCTAATTGAGAGGATAAAAACGAGACGAAGAAAGATAAAAATGAGAAAAAGATAAAAAAAAAACAAGACACAGATTGAGAAAAATATAAAAATGACACTCAGATTTAGATTAAGAGCAGGATAAAAACGAAGAAGAGACAGATAAAAACAAGACAATGAGAAATAAAAACAAGACTCTGATTAAGAGAAGGACAAAAACAAGACAAAGAAAGATAAAAATGAGACAGAGAAAAAAACAGACTCAGATTAAGAGGAAGAAAAATCAGAAAAGAGAGACAATGAGATAAAAACAAGACTTAGATTGAGACAAAGAAAATTGGGGCAGAGAGATAAAAACGACACTGAGATTGAGAGAAAAATAGAAACAAAAATAGAGAGGGAAAAAAGTGAGACTCAGATTAAGAGAAAGATAAAAACAAGAGACAGAGATAAAAACAAACTCAGATTGAGAGAGACATATAAATGAAACAGAGAGATAAAATGGGGACACGGGAGTAGAGAAAGATAAAAACGAGACAGAGATAAAGATGAGACAATGAGAGATAAGTGAGACAGATTAAAACGAGGCTCAACTAAAGAGAAAGATTAAAACGAGACAAAGAGGGATAAAAAAACAAGTGATAATCAGAACAGGACACAAATGTCTGATTACAGGTAAACAGCGTTCTCTGAGGCGGCCTGGTCAAACTGTCCCGCAGAAATCTCAATTCCTCCACACAGCCTGAGCGACAGAGTGACAGACAAAATGACAAACTCACACAACAGATGCTAATGGTCAGAAAGCGCGGGTTGCCAGGTCCACCGCAAATCTGCTTTGTGGTATTATTCAGATGACAACTGTCAACTGACAAGCCATTTCCAATCTGCCACTCAGATGACCCACACGGTCACCGCCTCGTCAGAAGCACCAGGACTCACGAGCGCACACTCGCCCGGACCCTCGCCGCACTTCATTCCTGCAGACTGTGTTATAAACACAGGCTGTCAGCACAGTTCCTGCACCGCACTGCCCTCGCCTCACTCCCCCACCTCCTCCACGGGAACAGTCCCGGCTCTCAGAGCCGACGACTGCCACAAAGGAATAAATAAATAAATAAAAATAAAATAAAATACAAACCAAAGAAAAAAAAAAACTGATATTCAGGATTTTCCAATTTCTACCTGCCACTCTGCAGCCGACAGCAAAGGCACTGGGCGGAGAGTCAATTTGCCAGTCACAGCAGAGTGACGGAGGAGATTACTGTGACAAACTGAGAGTTAGCGGGGTCCCGAGCGGACCCACTCCGTCAAGACAAAAGCTAAAAAAGAAGGTTAAAGCCTGGTCAGAAAGCAAACGCACACAATTTCCCCCGTTTCTACAAATGTAGCCCATCAGACAAGACATGTTTGGGGTCTGAAGTTTAGTTTCTTTAGTTTTGGAACTGGAGATAAGAGGATAATGTTGCTAAAAGAAGCTAACACTCCAGCAATTAGCATTATGCTAATCTCAGAGATTGAGAAAAATATATAAAATTTAAACAGAGAGAGATAAAACTGAGACAGAGCAAGATAAAAACAAGACTCAAATTGAGAAAAAGATAAAAACGAGAGACAGAGAGACAAATACAAAACTCAGATTGAGAGAAAGATATAAGAGAGACAAAAAAGGATAAAAACGAGACATAAAAACAGACAAAGAGAAAGATAAGTAAGACACAGAGAGATAAAAATGAGACTTATTGAGAGGAAGATACAAACGAGACTCCAATGAAGAGAAAGTTTAAAAGAGACAGAGAGAGATAACGTAACTCTGATTGAGAAAAAATTTAAAACGAGACAGACCAAGATTCAAATTTCCACAAATGTAGCCCATAAGACAAGACATGTTTGGGGTCTTAGGTTTGGTTTTGTTAGTTTTGAACTGAACTGGTTAGTTGTCCACTGAAGCTAATGTTAAAAGACGCTAATGCTCCAGAAGTTAGCCCTGTGCTAAATCTTAAGTGGACATATTATTTTAGTTCCATAAAAGAAGTAAATTGGGACAAAAAGCAGTCATAGTATGGACAAGATTTTTATTAGTGGCTTTTTGTCCCCATGTCCTAACTTATTTAAGATGTGTTCCCGACATCAAGTTTTAAATAAGAAGTTCTACATGTTTTTATGAAATGGTAAATGTCTTATCTAATGTCCATTTATTGGACATCTGAAATGTGTTCTATGTTCTGTTGTGAATAAAATGTGGGTCTATGAGATTTACAAATGATTGCCTTCTGTTTATATTTATATTTATATATATTTTCATTTTACACAGCATCCCAGGTTTTTTTAGAATTAGGGTTGTATTTTGCAGCAACAGCCTGCCACTTATTCATTTCTGGAGTGGCAAACACGGACAAAACAACAGCATGGCACAGACTATAAAAAGAGACCATAACTCCAATGGTTTATAACCATATAACATTATATGTAATCTATTACAACTCTTGACTACACTTGAGATAATGGGGTAAATTAGGCTTCTGGCTAAATCTTCATTTTAAACCCTATATTTTACGTAAGAAAGAAGTAAAGAACTGTTTAAAAAAAAAAAAAAAAAAAGATGAAGACGGTACCTCTGGACTTCATTCCGATGAAGCGGTTTTCTACAATGTCAATTCGGCCAATTCCATGCTTTCCACTGAGAGGGGAAAAGGAAAGAAAGAAAAAAAAAAGTGTTATAAGTAGGGCTGCATGATATTGGAAAAAATTAACATTGCAAATGTATATGTATATATATATATATATATATATATATATATATATATATCGCGATATTAAACAATGCAAGGCCCATGATGTTACCAGCCCTGCCCCCAACTACGCTGTCTCACGCCAAGCTCTCAAAACCCGAGGAAAACAGTAATCTGCCCTTTAATTAGGCACTTAAATGGCTTTTTAAAAGGTAAATAAGAGCATTTTTTCTTGGATTAAAAGAGTGATTCAGATGATACAGGGGTTGGACAATGAAACTGAAACACCTGGTTTTAGAGCACAATAATTTATTGTCCTGACAGACAGTTCTGGTGGAAACAGGAGAGTTGAGGTGCACACTGAATTGTGCCGTGATGTGAGCAGCCGCGGTTTTATGTTTTTTGGATACAATCCGGGTTAGCACCCGAACATCCCTTTCAGACAGCTTCCTCTTACAGCGTCCACAGTTAATCCTGTTGGATGTGGTTGGTCCTTCTTGGTGGTATGCTGACATTACCCTGGATACCGTGGCTCTTGATACATCACAAAGACTTGCTGTCTTGGTAACAGATGCTCCAGCAAGACGTGCACCAACAATTTGTCCTCTTTTGAACTCTGGTATGTCACCCATAATGTTGTGTGCATTGCAATATTTTGAGCAAAACTGTGCTCTTACCCTGCTAATTGAACCTTCACACTCTGCTCTTACTGGTGCAATAATGTGCAATTAATGAAGATTGGACACCAGGCTGCTCCAATTTAGCCATGAAACCTCCCACACTAAAATAAGGACAGGTGTTTCAGTTTCATTGTCCAACCCCTGCATATTTAAACAAACACTGGAACATACATTTTTTGGTCTGGGCTCAAATGGAAACACTACTTTAACCTACCCCACTTCATTGAGGTAGCAGAAGATGTCCAGCGGCGTGTCCTTGGTCTTTCCTTCCTTCAGGTGAGTCACTTTAACCGGCACACCTGTCAGAGAGAAAGCAACACATACACAAATCATACTTTACAGTATAATAATCTACACTGGGCCTTGCTCTAAAAGCAGAGCAGAGGCATGAGTAACAGCAGGTGATCTCTCACCAGGAGGTACACTACCCACCAGTAACCTCTCATCACAGTCCTTTATAGTTTTATAGTATGACTAACTTAAGTTTGAACTGCGAGTGTAAAGAATGAGGTGGAGGGTGATACAGAGTGTAATGTAGAGTGTGAGAGTATTATGTGTGATGTTGGGGTGGAACTCGGGGGGGGGGGGGGGGGGCGGGGGGGGGGGGTTGAGGTGAATGGTAGTGTGAGTAAATCTACCTCAATGGATCCTGAATAAAAGCAGTAATAAATTCAAAACCCCAGAGCTTAGAAGAGTGTGAAATCAGAGCACAGCTCGTCCTAATTTAATTACACACCACACACACCCATCCAGCACTGAGAGAGAGAGAGAGAGAGAGAGAGAAAGAGAGAGTTAAGAAAGAAGGTAAGAGTGGAAAGTACTTAAAAAAAGAAATGAAAAGACAAAGTAATAAAAATAAATAGTGAAAAGAAAGGGTAGAGGGTTAGACAAGAAAAAAGAAAATAAAAAAGCAGAAACTATAGTCCACCAATATAACTCTTTATCCATCCACCCATTCATCTGTTCATCAATGTATCCATTCATCTGTCTATCTAGATATCATTTTTCATCATCCATTCACCTGTAAAACATACTCTATCTATCTATCTATCTATCTATCTATCTATCTATCTATCTATCTATCTATCTATCTATCTATCTACCTGTATATTCATCCATCTATCCATTCATCTGTTTGTCTATCCATCCAGTGGTCTGTCTATCATCTATACATCCATTTATCATGAATTTATGCATCTATCCAACCCGTCTATCCATCCATACTTTTATATATTGGTCAATCCAACCTTTTTCCATGTATCTTTTAATCTATTTATTCTCTATTCATCTATCCACCCATCAATCAATATATCTATCTATATATCCACCTGCACATCCATTTATTCATCTGTCTGTCTGTCTGTCTATATGTCTGTATCTTTATATCCACCTGCACATCCATTTATTTGCCCATCATCTGTGTTCATCCATCCATCCATTCATCCATCGGTTTGTCTGTTTATCCATCCACCTGCCCATCTTCCATCAGCACTTATTATCCATTCATTAATGTATTTCTCTTTATCTACAGCTCTGGAAAACAATAAGAGACCACTTAAAAAAGTCTCTTTGATTGTACCAACTGAAAAACGTCTGGAATATAATCAAGAGGAAGATGGATGATCACAAGCCATCCAACCAAACTGAACTGCTTGAATTTTTGCACCAGGAGTAAAGTTATCTAAAAGCAGTGTGTAAGACTGGTGGAGCATGATGCCAAGATGCATAAAAACTGATCAAAAACCACCAGGGTTATTCCACCAAATATTGATTTCTGAACTCTTAAAACTTTATGAATATGAACTTGTTTTCTTTGCATTATTTGAGGTCTGAAAGCTTCTCATTTTCTGCAAAAAAGGCTCTAAATGAGCTTCATTTTACTCAAACATAAACCTATAATTAGCAACATCAGAGAAACTGATTCAGAAACTGAAGTGGTCTCTTAATTTTTCTCCAGAGCTGTATATAATCTGTCCATCCACCCATCCAGCTATCCAACCCCAGTATGAGCAGGGATGAGCAGTACGAAGGCCACAGTCTAGAACCCTTTATGTTCTCCAGCAGGATGTATAAGCGGCGCAATGCCCTCATCGCCCCTATAAATAAATCACTGTCAATAGGCACTTATTCATAGCAGTAAACGAGCAACTCTGGGGCCAGAGGTGAAAGAGATGCAATAGAGCAGGATTTAGAGCTGTTGTGTGGAGCTGAGCGAGGCATGAAGAAGAAAGAGCAGGACTCTTTTCAAAGTGCTGATGGTCTTCTACTTCATACACCCCCCCCCCTCATCCCCCCCCCCATCACACCCCTGCTCTATGCATCTGGGCAGCTCATTAGCATTTAGCATGCTTGCAGTTGCCAATCACGATGGACTGGAGCGTTTTTCGGGCCGGCCTTTCTCGGGCCCTGCCGGAATGACACGTTAAAAAACCAACAAAAAAAATGGGGGGACTTGACAAAATATTTTCAGACAAGGGCTTTTGTCACGCGGCCCATTCCCATATCCCCTGCAGAACGCCCTGGGCCACGAGGGCGCCCCGGAGGAGCAGGCCGCGCCCCGCTAATAAAGCCGGGGATCGGCCCAAATAGTTAATAATTAGATTAAAAGTTCAAATAAATTAAACCACAGCGTGGACGCTGGAGTCCCTCATCTGGCCCCTCCCCTCCATCCCTCGCTCTCTCTCTCTCTCTCCCATTCGTTTGCTCCCTCTATCACTCCATCAATGTAGAGCTCCTGCATTCACTCGCCCCCCCTTTCGACCGAATACCACCGCTATGCAGAACAATGGCCCTGCAGACACAGTTGTAGGAAAAATTAAAGCTTTACATTTTTCCTCTCTCTTTCTCTTCCTCGGGACCCTATCTCTCCTCTTTCACAGCGCGAGAGAAGACACAGAAAAAGGAGGAAAAGGAGCGAGGGCGCTGGGGTGGGGGGGATTCTGGGGGTCTTTGGGGGGCCGGGGTTGTAAAATGACAAGAGGAAAAAGGTTTACTGGTTTAAAATTCTTTATAATCACTGAGAAAATGCGCTGAGAAAGTAAGAGGCGAAGAAAAGAAAAGAGCAGCGAATAAGAAGTTTAGGCCTCCGATTTTTTTTTTTTAAGGATGAAAAAAATAAAAAAGAAAGAGGAGGAGAAGGAGGGGGCGATGGAGGGAGGAGGGGGGCATCTTTTGTAAGTGTCAGTAAACCAGCTTTTCTCATGGGCACTAAATGGAGGTGGCTAAAATATCTATGAATACTGATTGCGCATCTGAGAGCGGATCATAGACTAACTGGCTTAAACCGAGCACAATGACATCACTGTCTGATCCAATCACGTTACTGCCAGGCTTGGGAAAGTGAGCGCTCACAGAGGTTTGTTAGGGTTTTTTTGAGCTGGATTTAAAGAAGGACGTTAGATTTACACTCAGGTTTTGCACTGAATTTAAATCAGCACAGACTTGTTCAGTGTCTAGGTTTTAAACTCAAGCTTTGAGGCCAACAGTGCTCCAAAACAGAAGTCTATACTCCAAAAAACACATTTTCTATTATTTAGGGATGCTCCAATCAAGTTATTTTAAATCCAATCTGATCTGAGTCTCTTAATGCTGAGAATCAGCCAAAGTACATATGACATTTACTACATAAAACATTAAATACATAAAACATTTAGGAAACAAGGTAGGGTTGGGTGGTGATCATCTACCATTCAGAAATCACTAACGCTCGCTTGTTCTCTGAATATACAATACAATAAAATCCTCACAGCCAACAGCCATGTGTTTGTGCAAGAAGTGTGGGCAGTGTGCCAAGTCCTGGTGGAAAATAAAATCCGTCAAAAATACTGCACTGACTTTAGACTTGATAATAAAACACAGTGGATCAACACCAGCAGATGACATGTCTCTCCAAACCATCACTGATCATCAGCAAATTTTACATTTCATTTGTAAATCAAGGGAGCAGAGTCTGGAGGAAGAGTGGAGAGACACACAGTCCAAACTGCTCGAGGTCTAGTGTGAAGTTTCCACCAATCAGTGATGGTTTGTTTGGAGAGACATGTTCATCTGCTGGTGTTGAACCACTGTGTTTTATTATCGAGTCTAAAGTCAGTGCAGTTTTGTTTTCCAACAAAATCTTACAGCACTTCATGCTTCCCTCTGCTGATAACTTTTATGGAGGTGCGGATTTCATTTTCCAGCAGGATTTGGAACCTGTCTGGTGTGTTCTTTGGACTTCACAGCTGTATACCACTTTGTGTTGGTCTTTCACATTAAATACCAATAAAATATTAATATGGAAAAGTTCAAGGAGTCTGAATACTTTTGCAAGCCACTGTAAATTTGGCTGTTGAGTCTTGTTTAATATTGGTAAAAGTTTTTACTGGGGGAGTAGGGAACAAGGTAGGGTTGGGTGGTGATCATCTATCATTCAGAATTCACTAACGCTCGCTTGTGCTCTGAATTTACAATACAATCAAATCCTCACAGCCAACAGCCATGTGTTTGGGCCCTGGTGCTGTAAGAGTGTGTGTTGGGAAGATGAGGGAGTGTAATGCTGGTTCTTCATCTAACGGCAATATCACACCACCCGGCAGGGGGTCCGACTCCAATCACACAGAGTGACTGATGATGGAGCCAAAACACACACACACACACACACACACACACACACACACGCATATACCTTTTTTAAACTCTATCTCCAGCTCGTCTGGTGTGTTTGGTGCGTCTTCTGGGTTCTTGGTCATCAGATAGAGGTCAGAGGGAGCGTGACTCTGCAGAAGATGAGGAAACAATAATGAGAAAAGCTTATTTTCAGTGATATTACAACCAGGACTGAGACACCCGTGTTATCCGTGTGAAAGAAGGACTTGATCTACAGTAGACCAGGAATGATTGAGGATAAGGAAAAGCATTAAAATGCCTGTAAGATATAAGAGCAATGCACATGCTCAAAAAACGAAGAAAAAAAAATCAATGTGCCATTTTTCTCCTCTGTTTGGTTTCATTTTCCCCTGCGTTGCCCTCTCAGCTGGGGGCCGAGTACTGCAGCCATGCAGGTGGGGATAGAGGAAAATGACAAATGGAGTATGTATAAACCCCCCACCCTCACCTAGACTATAGAAGTGTCTGTAATGGCTCTGTAACACTAAACACATATAAAGACAACATACTGTACATCAAGGTCAAACAAGGTGCCTGGTGATATATCGTCTCTTGTGAGGTGAATCGCAATATTAGCTTATTTTTAGTTTATTGACACCATAACATGACAAAAGATCATTTACTATACACTATACACCGAAATGTCCAAAGTCTTGGGACACTGGAAGCTAAAGAATGCTGTGGGTGTCGCATCGCATGTATCACCATGTACACCATGTGCAAAACAAATTTTGCATCCATTGCCATACCATCAACACACTGGCTAGTGTTTAATCAGCCTCACTCACAAGATAACACCTCACAACTTATATAATTATACAGGTGTGGGCGTTCCAAAGCCGTCCACTGAGGTACCGCTTCACAATCATAATCACAATCATAATATACATACTGCTGTGCCATGACTTTTGGAATGTCAATGTAAAAGTGCATCTCAAAAAATGAGAATATCATTTAAAAGTTACTGTATTTAGGGCTTCCGGTTGGCGCTGCGTCGGGTATGGCCGCACAGTAAGTTAGCTCCTGCATCAGCCTCTCTAAATTCCCCGAACTCGAATGCTACTTCGTACATATTTGACCTATCTAGGCATGCGATGAAAGGGGACAAATCCAAAAAGGGAAGGATAAAACCACAAGCCAAATCTGAGCAAGAAATGGAGAAGAAAAACCCAAACACTGCTTTCGGAGCAAAAGATGGCGCCGCCGCTGATGAAGAACCAGCAACACTAAGCTCAATTCGCCAAGTGGTGAGTGAAGTTACGGCTGCAGCAACACTAGAGCTGAAAAAAGAACTCGCTGAATTCCGCGAAAGTTTCACCGCGGACATTGAAAAACAATTAAACGACCTTTCAGTCGAAATTCACCAAAAGATTCAGGACACTTCTAACCGAATTGATGACGCGGAGAGGCGCCTGGGCGAGGTGGAAGAAAGCATGGCGGATACAAAAACCTGGGACATTGGCGTTAAAGAGGCGCTCACACAGTTACTAGTTAATCAGTCACTTTTCAAAGCGCTTCACATGCTGCGGAGGAACTACGGAGGCGGGGGTTTCATCTGGATTCTATGGTAACAAGCAAAGCCAGCGGTATTACTGAGGAAACCCTCACCAAACTCCTATCCTGGAATATTACCGGGGGAGTTGTCACGCACCGAAGCAGGAGTAAAGTGGACCCCCAGACGAACGCGCGGGAGAAGTTGCGGGGATTTCGGAGGTCAGAGCCGGCGTCCACCGAATTGGATGAGTAATCTCCATAAAGACACTGTAAAACTGGGTATTTGTGAACAGCTGGACTCGATTTTCACACACCTTCCTTAAGTTTACTGAGTGACATTGTAAGGGCTGTGATGCAGGTTTATAGACACCGCGTCACCACTTCTTTTCTCCCCTTTCCCTAAGGATGTCCTTATGGGGGACCCCAGTAGATGGCCTGTTCCCCCTCACGTTTAGAGCCTTTATGGCATCTTTTGTTTTGGAAGCCCAGAGTGAGGATAATCTGTATTATAGTTCAGTTGTTTTTCGTTTCTTGAGGTCTTGTTTTGGAGTGCTGCAGCATATGATGTCAACATTTACAATATATGCACCAGTATTATAAAGTATTGTCTGTGAATGTAAATGGGCTCAATAACCCGATTAAAAGAAGTAAAATGATAGCTAAGGTTAAAAGGGAAAAGGTGAACATAGCTTTCTGGCAGGAGACCCATCTGTCCAATGATGAACATGGAAAATTTAAAAAGTTGGGATTCAGAAACACTTTTTTTTCATCACATAAAAAGGGTAAAAAAAAGAGGGGTAGCAATATTAATCTCAAACTCCATCAGTTTTGAACTTATATCTGAGATAAGGGATAAAGAAGGCAGATTTGTTTTGGTTAAAGGTAAACTCGACCATAATGATGTTACATTACTTAACGTATATGCTCCCCCGGGGAGTGACATGGCATTTTTCAGGAAAATATTTTATTTGATAGCATCTGAAACATATGGTACTTTGATCTGTGCAGGGGATTTTAATATGCTTTTAAATCCTAAACTAGATACAATAAATCAGAAACGCAAAAAGAGTCCTACTGAAAAAAGATTGAATAAAATATTGCAAGATCTGGGTTTAATTGATATTTGGAGGGAACTACATAAATCTGATTTGGAATTTACTTTTTATTCTGCTCGACATGCGGTTCACTCAAGAATAGATTATATCTTCATGTACAGCCGAGATATGCACCGTCTAAAGGACTGTACCATAGGTCCAATGGATCTTTCAGACCATTCTTGTTTATACCCAACACTTCATCTAGATGGCACTCCCAAGAAAACATTGTGGAGATTAAATACTGGAATGTTGAATGATGCCTTATTTAAAACAGAAATTGTGGCAGATTTAAAAACATATTTAAAGGATAATGCCAATGGAGAGGTAAGCCCATCTATTCTGTGGGATGCATCTAAAGCAGTCTTAAGGGGAAAAATTATAGCCAAAACCGCATTGATGAAGCGGTTAAAAAATATCACGTTGTTCACTTTACAAAAAGATTTGAGGGATCTGGAACAACAAACTTAGTACCAACAAACTTTCCTCTATCTTAGAGAAAATTAAACTAACCAGACAAGAAATAGATAAAATCTTTAGTGAAGAAGTGGAGAAGAATATACGATTCATGAAACAAAAATATTATGAGGCAGGTCCAAAATCTTTAAAAACTCTAGCATGGAGACTACGGAAAAAAGAAGCAGAACATACAATATATAAAATTAGAGACCCTATTTCAAATAAGATAGTAAGTGACCTAACTGGAATTCAGAAAGCATTTGAGAAATATTACAAATCTCTTTACACTCAGCCTGATAAAACTGATGGGCCCACTATAGAGCAGTTTCTAAACTCTCTAGACCTTCCCTGTATAGGTACCCAACATAATGATAAATTGACTTCGCCAATAACAAGTGAGGAAATTGACAAGGCAATTTCCAATCTTAATTCTAGTAAATCGCCTGGCACGGATGGGTTTCCGCCAGAGTGGTATAAGACCTTTAGAGAACAGCTCCTTTCTCAGAACTTGAACTTTCACAGAACTTGAGCCCTGTTTTAATTATGTTCTGAAGGAGGGGGCATTGCCTCCATCCTGGAGAGAAGCTGTTATATCTGTTATCCCGAAAGACAGCAAAAGTAAGATGGAATGTACAGGATATAGACCAATTAGTGTGCTTAATACTGATTACAAACTGTATGCGTCTATATTAACCAAAAAGATGGAGGAGGTGATGCCTCTTTTGATTGATGAAGATCAGACAGGTTTCATAAAGAACAGACAAACCCAAGACAACATAAGGAGGGCTCTTCATTTCTTTTTCAAGTTATGAACAAGTTTGTTTTTTGTGAAGACTTCATAAATTGTATACGCACGCTTTATTCTTCTCCTTTGGCAAGGATTAAAGTGAATGGGAGTTTATCGGATTACATTGATTTACAACGTGGATGCAGACAAGGCTGCCCTGCAAGTCCTACCTTATTCAATCTGTTCATTGAACCCCTGGCTCAAGCTATTAGGCAGGATTCAAGCCTAGAAGGTATATCTATCATGGGCAGAGAGTACAGAGTGTGTTTATATGCGGATGATGTATTAATTTCCCTTTCAAATCCAGAACTAGGTATACCTCGGTTGCTGAACATTTTGTCCATGTATGGGAGTCATTCTGGGTATGTTCTTAACATTAACAAAACCCAGACATTGGCATTTCACTACACTCCTTCACCAGAACTCATTTAAACAACCTCAAGTGGTCCTCCCCATACATCAAGTACCTGGGAATATATATAACAAAAGATTTATCCTTACTATACAAGATTAACTATAACTGTATAACTAAGAACCTTAATGAGGATATTAAAAGGTGGAGTCAGTTGCCTTTGGATTTTAGTAATAGAGTGCAGACAATTAAAATGAATATTCTACCTAGAGTGTTATATTTGTTCTTATCACTTCCAGTGGAGGTCCCACACGGGCAGTTTAGGGAATGGGACAAGCAACTGTCTAGATTTCTTTGGAATAACAAAAGGCCACGTGTGCAATATTCAACCCTACAACTTCCAAGAGAGAAAGGTGGTGTGAGCTTACCCTGTCTTAGGAATTACTACCTATCAGCTCAATTAAGACCTATTGTGTACTGGTGCAATCCAGCGTATGAAGCAAGGTGGAAGGACATTGAGCTGTCCTTACAGGACACCCCCTTACAATCTATACTGGGCTGCAATTATAAAGATAAATAGCAAGGTTAAAAAGCCCCTGGATTAAACTCTCACTCACTGTTTGGATGGAGATAATTAGGGGCTTCCAACTCCAGAGAGAAGCAAAATTACTTAGCTGGCCAGCTTATGACCCAGACTTTGTCCCAGGATCTCTGGACCATAGATATAGACACTGGGCTCATTCTGGTATAACTGCTCTGTGTAAAATCGTAAAAAATTGGGAACTGGATATTTCTGTCAGGTCTTTGGACTAGAAAAAAAAGGACTTTTATAGGTATTTACAGCTGCGGCACTACTTTGACAAAGTAGTAAAACTTTCAAATTTAGAAGAACCTTCACTGTTTATTCAAATATTCATAACAGCATATGACTCTGGAAGTAATAAAAGCCTTATAGGAAGATTATATTCAGCCATAAGATATCTAAATAATAACTCAACTGAATATATAAAACAACGATGGGAGAAAGAACTAGGTGTACCCTTAACAGAGGAGACGTGGATAAATGCTTGGAAGACCCAGTCCAGCTCTACTAATTCCCTTGTCTGGAGGGACTTCTGCTGGAAGAATCAGATACGTTTTTTTTATCACACCTAAACAAAAGTCCAAACAGATGAGATCTGTTTGTGAATGCTGGAGAGGGTGTGGGTTGGGGCCAGCAGACCACGCCCATATATTTTGGCTGTGCCCTTACATTCAGCCTTTTTGGGAAGGGGTAAGAAAGATAATCTCAGAAATTTTAGATTTGGCACTTGACTCCTCCTTCATTGTGTTGTACCTTGGTATTAAACCGAAATCTGTAAATAAATGTGATGCTTATTTGCTTAGGTACTCTTGGCAGCTGGGAAAAAGGCAATTACAAAGTGCTGGCTGAAAAGAAGCCCCCCCCCAACATGGACCTCTTTATAGAGACTGTTAATTACCTATACCGAATGGAAATGATGACATTTTCTTTAAGATTACAGAAAGAAAAAGGAATGAGGTACTGGTATAAGTGGACTAAATATGCATCCCATCTATCCACAAATGAAGAATGAACAGCCTGTGTGCAATATTTAATTATTGATGTATTTTACTTTATTTCCTCTTTTCTCTCCCCCCCAATGCACTTCCCCTGCCCGGTGTGTAACTAATGGTGTATCTAGAGACGTATGGTATTCTGTGACCCTGCTGCTGTCTCCCCATGGCCTCAGTTTGTTTTGTTGTTCTACTCATAAACAAAAATAAAAATAAAGTTTAAAAAAAAAAATACTGTATTTCAGTAATTCAGGTCAAAATGTGACACTCATATGTTATATTATATAGTGATCTATTTTAAGAGTTTATTTTTTTTATTGTTGATGATTATGAAATCTCAGATTATCTCAGAAAATTAAAATGATTATATACTGTAAGACCAATTGGTACTTTTGGCAGTGTGGGCAGTGTGCCAAGTCCTGCTGGAAAATAAAATCCGGCCAAAACACTGCACTGACTTTAGACTTGATAATAAAACACAGTGGATCAACACCAGCAGATGACATGTCTCTCTAAACCATCACTGATCATCAGTAAATGTTACATTTTATTTTAGAAAAATCAAGGGAGCAGAGTCTGGAGGAAGAGTGGAGAGACACACAGTCCAAACTGCTTTGGGTCTAGTGTGAAGTTTCCACCAATCAGTGATGGTTTAGAGAGACATGTCATCTGCTGGTGTTGATCCCCTGTGTTTTATTATCTAGTCTAAAGTCAGTGCAGTTTAGTTTTCCCACAAAATCTTACAGCACTTCATGCTTCACTCTGCTACTGACAACTTTTATGGAGATGTGAATTTCATTTTCCAGCAGGACTTGGCACACTGCCCACACTGTCAAAAGTACCAATTGGTCTGAAAATCCCTGTAGATAAGGCTTTTGTCCCTTCTCATCCACATATTTTGACACTGAAATTAAGTCTTACCTTGAAAAATTGTAATACACCAGTTTACTTTAAAACTACTCATCTGAGTAACTACTTTCACACTAGGTCTACTTACTGCAGCTTCTTAGTTTCCCTTCCGCCTTAAAACACATTTCCCTTCCAGCTTAACAGTTTAATTAAAACTGTTAAAATAAAACTTAAAAAAAATATCTATGTTAAAACACATTTCTTTTTTTAGACTGCAGTTAGTAGATGATAAAGTGTTTTAACAGTTTTAGACATTTCTGCTTAGATCGTGCAGAAATCACAAACAGTCCATATAAAACAGAACGTGGATTCACATTTAAAATGTTCTGTCCCACCTTAAAAGCTCCAAAAATGATATCTACAGCCTGAAGCCTGTATGCCGCCACAGCAGCATTTAAGGTTGAATGGTAAATTAGCAGCATTTAGCAGCATCAAGGTGGCGTAGCAAATTCATGTGAGTTATTTATGTAAGGAAAAGTGTATTTAAAGTGCACATTTAAGAAAGTTAAGTAGATAGAAAGCTAACTTTACTTACACGTAATGCTGTAGCTTGAGCAGCTTGTGTACCTTAAGACCAATAACGATACAGCAGGCAAATAAACGAGAGGAATTGAATTGCATTGTTGTATTTAACATTATATGCAAGAAGTATACCCCCCCAAACTATGTTTTTTTCCCCTTTTGAGGGGGGTTGAAATCTTAAGTCTTAATTGGGACTACAATACCCCTCATAGTTCACACCCTGCTTTGAACAATATTCTTATTCTATGTATTGTTTATTGTACCTTCTTTCGTAGTGTAAGTTAATGTTTGTTAAAAGTCTGTGTATCTGTTACATTTCATACACGTGTTGCTCTCACTAAGACTAATTCCTCGTATGTGTAACATACTTGGCGAAATAAAGTGATTTTGATTCTGAATAGAGAAATGCAGGATTTGGACAGACCTTTTAAATATCTTCACTCAGATTTCCACTTGGCAGAGCCAGGCATCTCCTGTCTCCTGCATTTGTGTGTGTGTGTGTGTGTCTGTATTTGCATGAGGCGGGGTGTCAGTCAGCGGACGCTGGCACCCCCTGCCAATTACCCGACATTACTGTGAGGCAGCAGTCGATGCGTCCTGAGCTGAGGCAAATTGCAGGGGAACTATGCAAAATAACCACTGGGTGCATTTAAATGGAAACCTTTACCAGACAAACATCATCACTCGATAACTAATCTCCCCCCGGGGGCCGCCGAGCGCCCGGCCGCTCTTTACCTTCCCTTTTAACTAAACGCCGTTCCTGACTGCACTTTTATTTTCTGCTTGGGCACACTCTGTCACAAGATAAGACAATGAACGAGTGCGGGGGGAAAACGACTGTCCTAAAAGCCGCCCGGTGCAGTCCAGGGTAAAAATCAGACCTGATGGAACAAGTTACTCCCAGTTTTCTGCACTTTGACGCTCGCATTAGCAAATCTGCAACTCTCATTTGAATAAAGGAATATGCCATGTGTATATACGGCGTATCAGATTTTTTTTTTAAATAGCTGTTGCTAGAAAAGTAAGTGAACCGTTAAGAATGACCTGGATTTCTGCATTAATAAAAAGATATAGAATATGGTTTCTATACAAATAAACAAGTGTTAAAGTGTTAAAATGGAATACTGTAGGTGTTGATTTAACACTGGCAAAAAAAAACACTGTGCAACTATCCAAACTGCAGGCTAGAAAAAGTAAGTGAACCGTTCTGAAATACCTAGGTGGCTGATGTTGCTTTAACAGAGATGGTGTTGCTTTTGTGACACCTCTAAATGATATTATATTGCTATAGATGATGTTTACTATACGTTAAATGCTGATGTAAGCTATAGGCTAAACACTGTAGCCACTGTAGCCGACAGTGTCTAGCTCAAGAAAAAATAAATAAATATACAGCTTTGGAAAAAAATAAAAGACCACTTAAAAATGATGAGTTTCTTAAATTTTGCCAAATTGAAAACCTCTGGAATATAATCAAGAGGAAGATGGATGATCACAAGCCATCAAACCAAACTGAACTGCTTTAATTTTTACACCAGTAGCAAAAAGGCATAAAGTTATCCAAAAAAGCAGTTTGTAAGACTGGTGGAGGAGAACATGCCAAAAAAATTGCATGAAAACTGTGATTAAAAACCAGGGTTATTCCTCCAAATATTGATTTCTGAACCCTTAAAACTTTATGAATAGGAACTTTTTGAGTTTGAGTTCTGACAGATCTGACAGAGCTGACTAACATTCTCCTGAACAAGTAATCTAACTGAAACTGAGCTTCAACTAAAATGATCACAAACACAGCTTTCGAGTCTTGCATTCGTACCTTAGTGGTCCACGTGCAGCTAAGTTATTAACGCAGGGAGCATTCGAGATACAGTACAGGCCAAAAGTTTGGACACACCTTCTCATTCAATGCGTTTTCTTTATTTAATGACTATTTACATTGTAGATTCTCAATGAAGCATCAAAACTATGAATGAACACATGTGGAGTTTTATGTTCTTAACAAAAAAATAAGCTGGTCTCCACAGTCACCGGACCTGAACCCAATCCAGATGGTTTGGGGTGAGCTGGAGCACAGAGTGAAGAAGGCAAAGGAGCAACAAGTGCTAATAAACACCTCTGGGAACTCCTTCCTTCAAGACTGTTGGAAAAGCATTTCAGGTGGCCACCTCTTAAAGCTCATTGAGAGAATGATGCCAAGAGTGTGCAAAGCAGTAATCAGAGCAAAGAGGGGCTATTTTGAAGAAACTAGAATATAATATTTTTAATGAATGTGTTCATTTATAGTTTCAGTGAGAATCTACAATGTAAATAGTCATGAAAATAAAGAAAACGCATTGAAAAAGAGAAGGTGTGTCTAAAATTTTGGCCTTTACTGTATGTAAAGTGATCCAGAGCAGTGCTGGCTACAAATTTTGTCCATTTTGGTGCAAATTCTTAAGCTGTCTCTCAACTTCTGGATTAAATCAAAGAGTTCCCAAGAACCAGCACCCCCGACCCCAGCGTTTTACTACCTATGGAGAGTGACCAATGGCCAGCATATAGTCTCGGGCCGAAGTTTAACGTGGACAAAGCTCACCGCACAATATAGAGGGTGTGTATAGAGGTGGAAAAAAGAGAGAGAAAAGGAGGGATGGATAGAATGTGACCAGATCAATGCATTTCAATTCCAACCCCCTGCAGGTGGAGCGGGCCCTGAAAGAGAGGCCGAGGCAGGTAGAAGAGAAAGAGGGAGAGCGGGAGAGAGCGGGGGAGCATTGGTGGCAAATGGTCCGTGAACTGCGCCATCATGTCTGCGCTAAGGCGGCTCGCTCGGCGGCTCTTTATCCGGGCCGGCCCATATTGTTGTCCTCGGAGGCGGCTGAATGTGCACCCCCCGAAAGAGAGGGCCGCCGCATGAACTTAGAGCAAGTAAATTTCTCGCTTTCCACACGTTAGCTGCCTCATTGCCTTTCAATCAAAGCCCCCGCAGCTGAAAGTGAGGGAGAGAGAGGCAGAGAGCAAGAGGGGAGAGGTAAAATAAAGAGGGGGGAAGAAGGAAAGGAGGGAGGAGAAAAAAAAAGATGGAGGGATGCGAATGATAGGTAAAGCGGAGAAATTTGGGCACTGGATTGGAAGTGACGTTTAAATCGCCCTGTCTTTTCACTGCCGCTCTCTATCTCGGGGCGAGTTGCTGGTAAATTGAGAAGTTGGGGGGGGGGGGGGGGGTTGGGGGGGGTTGTAGATCCGAGGTTGTGTTTTGCATTTTAGTGAACAGGAATGTTTAAAAAAAAAAAAAAAAAAAACACAAGAAGAACTTCAGATATGTTCACGAATATGTTCCAAAGTACCATCACAAATATCTGGTTTAAGGCCAGAATAATGAATGAAAAGATTAGATATACCGTATTAAAAAAAAAAAAACACACACAGATAAGGCCAAAATTTATATATTCCTTAATTTCGATCAATACAATATAATTTTGTTATAGATAAAAAAAGGCCTCTGAAAAACTGCTAAGAATCCCTGCAATGGAAATGTGTACCTACTACTGTCTAAAAAAAATATTTAGAGGAGAAACCTCCCCACACAAAAACTATGTAATACTTTATATAGCTAAATAAAAACATGACATCCCTCTCAAACATAAACCTATAACCTATATACACATATTACCAATATACAGTGAGTCCAAGAAGTATTTGATCCCTTGCTGATTTTCTTCGTTGGCCCACTAATAAAGACATGATCATTCTATACTTTTAATGGTAGATGTATTCTTACATGGAGAGACAGAATATTAAAAAGAAAATCCAGAAAATAAATCTAAGGAATATATATTAATTGATTTGTATTTCATGGAGTGAAATAAGTATTTGATCCCTTAGTATTCATTAGCAGTTCTGGCTTTTACAGACCAGTTAGACACTCCCAATCAACTTGTTACCTGACCTGAAGCCACCTGTTCTCACTAATCACTTGTGTGAAAAACACCTGTCCACAGAATCAGACAGATCACACAGATTTCAAGTCTCCAACATGGGTAAAACCAAAGAGCTGTCACAGGACCTCAGAGTCAGAATTGTTGACCTTCACAAAGCTGGAATGGGCTACAAAAAGATTAGTAAGGTGTTGGATGTGAAAGTAACAACTATTGGTGCAATTATCAGAAAGTTTAAAGAGTATAACATGACAATCAACAGACCTCGGCCCTGTGCTCCAAAGAAGATTTCGCCTCGTGGGGTGGCAATGATGCTGAGAACGGTCAGAAATCGTCCTGCAACCACTCGGCAGGAGTTAGCAAATGACCTGAAGGCAGCTGGGACCACAGTTTGCAAGGAAACAATTGGCAACACTTTGCGCAACAATGGATTCACATCCTGCAGTGCCCGAAAGGTACCCCTGCTGAAGAGAGCACATGTGGAGGCGCGCCTCAAGTATGCCAATGATCATTTGAAAGATGAACCAAGTTATTGGGAGAAGGCCAATTGAACTTTTTGGCCTCAACTCCACCCGCCATGTGTGGAGGAAGAAAAATGCTGCCTATGACCCCAAGAACACTGTGCCCACCGTCAAGCATGGAGGTGGAAGCATAATGTTTTGGGGGTGTTTCTCTGCCAAGGGTACAGGGCTACTTCACCGCATCACTGGGAAGATGGATGGAGCCATGTACCGCACAATCCTGAGGGACAACCTCCTCCCCTCTGCCAGGGATCTGAAAATGGGCCGTGGTTGGGTCTTCCAACATGATAACGACCCTAAACATACAGCAAAGGATTGGCTCAAGAAAAATCACATTAAGGTCATGGAGTGGCCCAGCCAGTCGCCAGACCTCAATCCGATCGAAAATCTATGGAGGGAGCTGAAGGTCAGAGTTGCCAAGCGACAGCCCACCAACCTTCATGATTTAGAGAGGATCTGCAAAGAAGAGTGGGCCAAAATTCCCCCTGGTGTGTGTGCTAAACTTGTGGTTAACTACAACAAACGTCTCACCGCTGTGCTTGCAAACAAAGGCTTTGCCACTAAGTATTGAGTGTGTTTGGCAAGAGGGATCAAATACTTATTTTCCTCATTGAAATACAAATTAATTAAAATATATTCTTTAAAATTATATTCTGGATTTTTGTCTTGATATTCTGTCTCTCCATGTTAGAATATATCTACCATTAAAAGTGCAGAAGGATAGTGTCTTTATTAGTGGGCAAACTAAGAAAATCAGCAAGGGATCAAATACTTCTTGGACTCACTGTAAATACCTTTATATTACAACAGAGGCAGAGCTTCTTATTCTTTTGTAACAGATTAAAACAAAAGTGCTTCAACCAGGATAAAGAAAATACAAGAAGCCTTCATATACACAAAATTAACATGATATCCCCGTCAAATAATCAAACCTATAGGCTTTATCAACTATAAATAACTTAGTTACAACATAAGCTACAAAAGTGCCTCCGCCAGAATAAGGAAAATATTGTATGTATTGGAGTTGCTTGAGGTGTTTTTTAAATCTGTTAAAAATGTTTCGGATTGACTGACCTTCATTTAATCTTAAAGATTCAGTTCTTTCTTCCCATAAAATGGATTAGAACATCATCATACTCAAATATTCACTATTCACTGTATACCTGTAACTCTACCTCTTCACTACTTTACTTTAACTGATGCTCTCAAACACTTTATTAAGAGGCAAGAAATTCAAGTAATTAACTCTTGATGAGTTCAGCACAGCTGTTAACTGAAAGCCTGAATTCCAGATGACTCTACTTCATAAATCTGAATGAGAAAATCCAGCAGAGATGTACAAAACTGTATAATCTAAGCAAGAGGAGAAGAATCTAAAATATACAACATATTCTGGTTTGTTTAACACTTTTTTTGTTTTACTTGTCTCTCATCATAGTTTGGATGACTTTAGTATAATCTACAATGCAGACGTTTTGTTAAAAATGATGTGATACATGTTCTGTTTTATACAGTGAATAAAATTAGGGTAAATTTGTAATTTGTAATCTTACTGTAAGCAAGTTACATGATACATTGTACTATAAGTGAATTACTGTAATAGTTGTTTTTAACACACTTTGCTAAAAATGTACAAAAGTATATTTGGAAATAAGTATTTTAGAAGTATATTGAATTAAATTAAACTAAAATGTACTTTTTTACATACTATTTATGTAAAATACACTATATTGTACTTTTGAAAAAGTATGATTAAAGTTTACTTTTAAACATTTGATAAAAGCATAATATTAATGTACTTTGGTACCACTTTAAAAAAAGACTACCTTTATAAAGGGTTTATAAACGGTTTACAATTAGTTTATTAATGGTTACTATTTAGGTTGTAAATGCCTTAAAAATAAATAATAATCAGTTATAACATATACGTAGAAAGGGCAACAATGACTGTTGTTTGCCAAATAGTGAACCCACAGCCATCTTATATTGTTGTCCTTTCTACGTATGTGTTATAACTGATTATTTATCATTTTTAAGGCATTTACTACCTAATTAGTAACCATTTATAAACTAATTGTAAACCATTTATAAACCCTTACATACATTTTTAAGTATATTTACAACATACTTAGACATTTCTCACTATATTTATTTTTTCACCAGGGTAGCTTAGGATTTATAGGTAACTGCTCCACTAGTAGCAGTATTGCGATTGGACCCCATGAATTGCCTTTTGTCAATTTCCCATATTCTACTTATAGATCAATAGAAGTGCATCTATCTCTCAATGACATAAAAATGCCACATATCTCGTCTGATCTCCAAAAAAAATGGTAAATGACTGACCACACATAGCTCAGCATCCTTCCCCTCTGGGCATTGAGTGGTCCATCCGCTGCCCATCAGTAAGCTGACCACCAGCTCAGATACACGTTTCATTTATCTTCAGTATCTCTTCAGGGCTCCACCTCACACCAAAGCTTTCTTTGTATTTACCAAACAACAACGCCTCCCTTTCATACGCTTCCTGTGGGTCACTGATGGTCGTGCTGAGGGATAAAGGATGGGCAGCGGGTCTTTAACTCGGTCAGAGGTGCTGATTTAATGACTTCTAATTTAGCTGCAGGACACAGCAAGGGTCAAACGAGAGGAGAGAGGGAGAGTGCTTCCTTTGTAGATCATAAACAGCCATTCAAAATACAATAAAACTTAAGCAACAATGATAAACTTAATAAACTGATCAACTCTGGGTTAATAACTAAACTATTTTAATGATTACACTGCTAAAAAACAACAGGCTGGGCAGTTAAAGCTGGTTAAACTGTTAGTCCAGCTTACAGCAGGGTTCTTGCTGCATTTTAAAAGTCAAGTTTAATGCTTTTAAAGACCTTTTTAAGACCTCAATAAATAGAATTAAGGCCCAAAAATTTAGTCATAATTTCTGAAGTAGAAAATAATTAATTGTATTGAAAATCAAAACTTAATGTATCCCAATTGTTATCAGTTTTCTTTTTCAATTTTGTTCCATTGTGATGCAGAACATGTTAACATGTTAGCTAGCTCACTGCTACCCCTAGTTTTCTCCCTGGTAATGTAGCTTCTCGCCACTAATGTTAGTATGTTAGCTAGTCCGCCACTAATGTTAACTCCGCTAACCTTAGTTGTCTTCCCAGTAACATTAGCTAGCTCTCCGCTAATGTTAGCTAGCTCTATGCTATCCTTAGTTCTCTCCCCAGTAATGTTAGATAGTTTGTTGCTAATGTTAGCTAGCTCTACGCTAACCCTAGTTTTCTCCCTGGTAATTGTCGCTTACTCGCCGCTAATGTTAGTATGTTAGCTAGTCCGCCACTAATGTTAACTCTGCTAACCTTAGTTGTCTTCCCAGTAACATAAGCTAGCTCTCCGCTAATGTTAGCTAGCTCTATGCTATCCTTAGTTCTCTCCCCAGTAATGTTAGATAGCTTGTCGCTAATGTTTGCTAGCTCTACGCTAACCCTAGTTCTCTTTCAACATTCGCTCGGTATCTCACTATGGGACTATGGGAAACGCCCTCTGGTGTGACGGACCACGGAAGAACCAATGACACCACGTCTGTTGGCAGACAGATCAATCACAATTGTGATAGGGGAGCGCCACCTCTTACAATACCCATCCCCTCGCTCCCCGGCCTCATTCTCGCTTTCTTCCCCGTGAAGACCACATACCTCCCTCAGCGCGGCTGGATAGCTGTTTTCTACTATCAGTTCACAGACGAACTGTCAAGGATTCGTCGTTGAACGTGGGATACGGTTATCAGTCTTCTAACGCTGAGTGTAAAATCACACAGCAGAGTCACTCCTGCTGCCTTCTGCTTACTAGCTAGCTCACGCAAACTAGTCCAAGCACACAAGCTAACGCGTAACGGCGAGCTAACTCAAGCTAACGCGTAACGGCGAGCTAACACAAGCTAACACGTCACGGCGAGCTAACTCAAGCTAACGCGTCAAGGCGAGCTAACTCAAGCTAACGCGTCAAGGCGAGCTAAAGCTGACGGATAAACCCTCGCGGGTCGATCCGAAGTTTACGATAACGGACAACCTACCGCGTTAAGGCGAGTTAGTCCGAGCCCAATATGACCTCTCCAGCCAAGAGAGCCGACTCTAGCCGAGAGGGTCCCTCTTCCCGTCCTTGCCCGGCCGCTTGTGGGTCTAGCATCGCTGCTAAGGACCCCCACCCCATGTGCATCGCGTGCATGGGCGTGAAGCATGCTCAAGCTGCACTGGCAGATCCTGATAGCTGCGCTCACTGAATGGCTATGCCGACTAAAAATTTAGAGAGACGGCTTCGCGTTGCGGCTGCGTCGAAAGACGACCCGAGCCTCGCTGACCCGAAACCCGCTAGCGCGAAGAAGACCTACGCTAGCGAGGTGCTAGCCTCACCCAGCTGGGCTGAAATTATGGAGGAGGAATCCCCCCTACCTCCACTTTTTGACACTACCCTCACAGAGGGCTTGGAGGAGGAAGAGGAGGATGAAGAGACGCTCACGCGCCTTCTTCAGGATGACCCGGAGGATGAGGAGGAGGACGCCATCCTCCCCTCCGCCAAATCATCCAGACCAGCTAGCTCTCAGGGCGGCGAGCCAACCCCCCTTCCCGACTGGGACTTGCTGGAAGTCTGTAAAAGGGCAGCTGCTAAACTTAATATTGAATGGCCAGCATCCCAGGGCAACCTGGGCTCTGAGCGGGACCTTTACGACGGAAAGAGACTGCCTCCTCGCTCACCACCGAGTAAGCAGCTTCTCCCTTCTGTACCAGCTTGCGTGGCGGAGATGAAACGCTTTTGGGATAAACCCTTCTCACACCGCACACCTGTCAAGGGCTATTCTCAGCTGGATATTAAGGATATGGAAGAGCTCGGGCTCTCCAATCCTCCTGTGGTGGAGCAGTCAGTGGCTCACCACCTATGCCCGAGCAGGAAAACTTCCCTGTCCCCTAACATCTCTCTCCCTGGGAAATTGGAACGCTTCACAGCCTCCATGTACCAGAAAATTTACAAGTCCTCCGCACTGGCAGTTAGGGCGCTCAACACGACCTCGCTCTTAACAGCTTATCAGGCGGAACTATTAGAGGAGATGGGGAAACAACTGGACGCGGGCAGCCCGAACCCAGCGTTATGGGAAGAGATCTGTGTCATTACAGACCTTAACCTGCACATGTCACGTGGTGCCGTCC
The DNA here is from genome assembly GCF_023375975.1 of Astyanax mexicanus. NCBI lineage: Eukaryota > Metazoa > Chordata > Actinopteri > Characiformes > Acestrorhamphidae > Astyanax > Astyanax mexicanus. The sequence goes on from NC_064408.1 coordinate 8,257,757, forward strand.
AGAGCAGTGGCCGGACCATGGGCTTGGCAGTAGCGGGAGAGAGATCTCTCTGGCTGAACTTATCCAGTCTCAGTGACAGAGAGAAAGCGGACCTCCTCGACGCTCCAGTGGACCCTAAAGAACTTTTCGGTCCAGCCATAGCGGCTATGCGTCAGAAATGCGATCTCCACAAGAAAGAAGGAGAAGCATTTGATGTGTGTCTTCCCCGCAAACCCGCCCCACGACCGACCCCCGCTATGCGTCCCCCCCCCACCGCCACCCGCGAGAGGTTTTCGGCAGGGATATAGAATGGCACCGAGCCGTGGTCCTGAGCATGTGACCAACCCTCAGACCAAGCCGGCCGGTGGCAGACCACGTGGGAAAATGTCATTCGCCGCAGCGGCCGCTAAACACCGGCCGACCGAGCCCCACGGTGGCAAGAAATCACGCAACTCCTAGGGGACACCCCCCGCCAAAAAAAAGGAGCAGCCAGCACTTAGAGTTCTCTGGCATGCTCCTCAGCGAGTCCAGCGCACCCCCTCTGTTAAAGAGGAGGAAGTTATGTGCGCCAGTTTACCCCGAGTGTGCTTTGGCCCGTTCAGTTCTCCAGACACACCAAAATGTTCAAATGTTTTTTCATGCAAGCGAAATAAAAACACATCTGTCGCATCCAGGCTGTTTGCCAAGGGCGCAGATTCTTTTCTCCACAAAAATCATAAATCGTTCTCCGCGCAACCCACAGGGGGCGCCAGAGGCCCACAAATGAGCAAGTGCTGCCAGTCACCTCTCGCTGTTTGCGCGGAGGCCTGGCGCGCATGCGCAGTACACCCATGGGTGTTTACAACCGTCACCAAGGGTTACAGACTCCAATTCGCAGTGAAACCCCCGCCCTTCAGAGGAATCGAATCTTCTCAAGCGTTCGGAGAGTTGGCTCACGCCCTGGAGACGAAAATCTCTCAATTAGCTGCTCAAATTAGCTCGTGAGCTAATATTATGGAGCAGCGAGCATCTGGGATCAGTGCGCGCGACAGACGTGCCGGGCCATATGAATGTGGGGGCGGATCTCCTCTCCAGGGGGAATCCCCTATACGGGGAGTGGAGGCAAATTTGGGAGAGACACCGCAAAGCTACCGTAGATCTCTTCGCCTCGCGCTCAAACGAGCAGTGCCCACTGTTCTTCTCCCTAACGGACGAAGATGCACCGCTGGGTGTGGATGCACTAGCCCACGAGTGGCCAAACGTGCTTCTGTATGCGTTTCCACCTCTAAGCCTAATACTTCCCACTCTCGCCAGAGTGCGAGAAAAAGGATTATCTTTACTGATGATAGCACCACACTGGCCAGGGAAGCTGTGGGTAGCAGAACTCATTCAGCTCCTGTCAGGGGAACCGTGGCCACTCCCCCCGTGCAGGGATTTGCTGTCTCAGGCTCAGGGTCAGATTTTTCACCCCAACCCAGGTCGGCTAGCTCTCTGGGTCTGGCCCGTGAAAGGATGAACCTGAGCGCTATGAATCTCCCCCCTAGCGTCATTGCTACAATCCAAAACGCCAGAGCCCCATCCACACGTTCACTGTATGACAGGAAATGGCGTGTGTTTGAGAGCTGGTGCGAAAGGAGGGGGGTTATTTCCTTTCAGTGCTCTGTCCCTGATATACTGTGTTTTTTACAGTACATGTTGGATAAGGGCAAGGCCTTTTCTACTATGAAAGTTTATTTGGCCGCTATTTCAGCTTGTCATATGGGAATTGATAAATTATCTGTTGGTCGTCACCCTTTAATAAGCCGTTTTATGAAGGGTGCACGTCACTTGCATCCAACCTCTAAACCCTTGGTTCCACCTTGGGATCTGTCCTTGGTTCTAGAGGCTCTGTCACTTTCACCCTTTGAACCTCTAGAGAGGATAGACTATTTTATTACTCGCTTTAGTTTCAGCTAAACGAGTAAGTGAGCTCCAGGCTCTGTCAATCCATCCGGCCTGCATACATTTCAGCGCGCATGGCTCTAAGGTGGTGTTGCGAACCAACCCAGCCTTTGTACCGAAGGTATGGGATGCTGCTTATACATGTACCACTGTGGATCTTAAAGCCTTCCATCCTCCGCCCTTCTCATCTGAGGAGGAGCAGCGGCTTCATTGTCTGTGTCCTGTCAGGGCTTTATGTACATATATAGACAGGTCTAAAGAGTTCAGGGACTCTGACCAATTATTTGTCTCATGGACCGTCCCCCGCCAGGGTAAACCTGTTTCTTCTCAGCGCTTGTCCCATTGGATGGTGCAAGCCATCAGCTTAGCGTATGAAGCCAGAGGCCAACAGGCCCCATCAGGCCTAAGGGCCCACTCCACCAGGGGCATGGCTGCTTCTTGGGCCCTTTTTAAGGGTGTTAATACAGGACATTTGTGCAGCTGCCAGCTGGGCTTCGCCGCACACCTTTGCCAGATTCTATCGGCTTGACGTCACTGCAGCACCAGTGGCACACTCTGTGCTCAGTGTAACAAGATAGTTAAAGGATTGGCGGAGCTGGTCATGCATTCTGTATAGGTCAGAACGTCATTATTTAACCATTTCTAGGCAGGCAGCACGGCTTCGGGAGGCATGCAATACGGGAGTTGTCTAGATCACTCCCATAGTGAGATACTGAGCGAATGTTGAAAGAGAACGTCCGGTTACTTGCGTAACCTCGGTTCTCTGATAACATGAGTGAGGTATCTCACCATTAATCCCTTCTTGCACGGCACGGGGGAAAGCATGCCGAGAATGAGGCCGGGGAGCGAGGGGATGGGTATTATAAGAGGTGGCGCTCCCCTATCACAATTGTGATTGGTCTGTCTGCCAACAGACGTGGTGTCATTGGTTCTTCCGTGGTCTGTCACGCCAGAGGGCGTTTCCCATAGTCCCATAGTGAGATACCTCACTCATGTTATCAGAGAACCGAGGTTACGCAAGTAACCGGTCGTTTTCTTCCCGGTAATGTTAGCTAGCACTCCGCTACCCCTAGTTACATTAGCTAGCTCTCCGCTAATGTTAGCCTGCTCTAAGCTATTCTTAGCTCTCTGCGCAGTAATGTTAGATAGCTAGTCGCTAATGTTAGCTAGCTCTCCGCTACCCCTAGTTTTCTCCCCGGTAATGTAGCTAACTCGCTGCTAATGTTAGTATGTTAACTAGCTAACCACTAATGTTAACTCCGCTAACCTTACTCGTCTCCCCAGTAAGGTAAGCTAGCTCTCAGCTAATGTAAGCTAGCTCTATGCTATCCTTAGTTCTCTCCCCAGTAATGTTAGATAGCTCGTCGCTAATGTTAGCTAGCTCTACGCTAACCCTAGTTTTCTTCCTGGTAATGTTAGCTAGCTCTATGCTAACATTAGTTATCTCCCAATAACTCACTGTACGTGTTTTCCCACAGACATTAAACGCACCATCTAAAAATTTAATTCCTACAGCAAACTTACAGTAAATTTAAAATATTTTAAAACTTTTTAAGGAACCACAGGAACCCTGGGTTAATAACTCAACAATTTCATGATTACACTGTTGAAAACAACAGGATGGTCAGATCAAGCTGGATAAACTGTTAGTCCAGCTAAGACAGGGCTCTTGTTCCATTTTAAAAGTCAAGTTTAATGCTTCTTAAGACCTTTTTAATACCTCAATACATATAATTTAAATCTTTTTAGATCTTTAATTAATTAAATTAATTTCTTAATCTTATTGTACTGAAAATTTAAACTTAATGTTTCTCATTTGTTATTCAATTTAGGTTCGAACCCCTGCTCATGCAGCTTTGCTATCAAGCTCCCGGTGCTCAGAGGGAGCAAAATTGGCATTGCTCTCTCTGGGTGGGTACAGTAGATGGCGCTCTTTCCCCTAATCACTCCTAGTGTGATGTTGATGTTGATGTCGCTGCGCTTTCCTCCAAGCGCACTGGCTACTCAGCAATGCTGCATCAGCAGCAGCTCAAAAAGAAGCGGTGGTTGACTTCACATGTATCGGAGGAGGCATGTGCTAGTCTTCACCCTTCTGGTGTGTTGGGGCATTACTAGTGATGGGGGGAATCCTAATGAGTGAATTGGGTAATTGGCTGTGCGAAATTGGGGAAAAAATGAATAAAATTTGAAGTTTAACGCTTGTACACCCCCGCAGTGCACAAACTCAACTTTACATCAACAATAAACAGAATACTAAAAATAAAATAAAATAACATTGCTGTTCCCATGAATCAAATGCTCACGCACCTTCACAGCATTAACAAGCGGGTCAGTATTCTCTGCTGAAAAGCACAAAAGCTCTGCGCCATTAAAATACCAATCTGCCAAAGTCAGAGTGCATCTGGTTCATAAAGGGAATGGCAAGTGACACACTGATTGGTTTATTTTACTTTACACACAAAACACACCCATGATTAATGTATTAATGATTAGTACATGCCTTTTGCCCGTTTCAAGCTGTGCATGGTGTACTTTTCTTATTGTTACGATAGCAAATACACACTGGCACGCCTTAAAGCAAGCTGCACATTGCATGGTGAAAAGCTCACCTAAAGATCACTAAAATAGGGCCCTAAACATTCAATCATTTATTGTCCCTTTTAACTTTTATCTTCTGATTAGTGTTGAAATCCCACGATCTCTGGAATATAATCAAGAGAAAGATGGGTGACCACAATCCATTAAAACAAGCTGAACTGCTTGAATTTTTGCACCAGGAGTAAAGCAGCATAAAGTTATCCAAAAGCAGTGTGTAAGACTGGTGGAGGAGAACATGTTGGTAAGATGCATAAAAACTGTGATTAAAAAAAAAACAGGGTTATTCCACCAAATATTGATTTCTGAACTCTTAAAGGTCACCTTCCGTCGTTTTTTCTTTCATTTTAAAATGTCTAGTTGTGGTCTCTAGTATGAATGAATGACATGTGAGCCGTTTTTGTAAAAAAAAAGTGCTCAGGTGTCTCTGTATAGCTCTTTTTTAATGGACTGTTTTAGGGGTGTGTCCAAAATGACCGGATTCCAGCTTTGCTCATGAATATTCATACATGCAAACAGCATGCAAATATCTCTCCTCTGATTGGCTAGGAGCACTGCGACGCCCCTCCACCGCTCTGCCGCTCACTGCCTCCCACCTCCTAACTGATGAGCGGTTATGTTGCGTCGCTTCAGCTCCGCCTCTGGGAGTTTCTCGAGCCAAGGTGGGCTGGTCTGTGAGTTTCTGCCTACGTAGGCAGAAAGATAATTCAAAATTCACCCGTTTTTCGGAGGGGGGGAGGGGGGGATTTCTTTGCTTAGCTCCTGCAGACAATGGGGGCTGCAAAACAGTTTAATGTGCAGGTGTACACATTCAACTCGGAGAGACCTACTGTATTCCACAAAAAACAAGAAAAATCGGATTTTCGCGGAAGGTGAGCTTTAAAACTTTATGAATATGAACTTGTTTTCTTTGCTTTATTTGAGGTCTGCAAGCTCTGCTTTTTTGTTATTTTAGCCATTTATCATTTTCTGCAATAAAATGCTCTAAATGACAATATTTTTATTTGGAATTTGGGAGAAATCTTGTCTGTAGTTTATAGAATACAACAACAATGTTCATTTTACTCAGATATATTCTTATAAATAGCAAAAATCAGAAAAATTGATTCAGAAACTGAAGTGGTCTCTTAATTTCTTTATCAGAGCTGTATATAAATATTTCAAAAACTTGAAATAAAATACAGGAACCTGCAAGTTTACTAGTTTGGCCCCAATTTGATTGTGCCCATTCCTGCACACACACTAGTGGAATGAGCAGTCCACCACTCAGCTTTTCTCACAGAGGGACCATGAACTCCCTCCAGTCTTTCTCTCTGTTTCTCCCTCTCTCTCTGTAACATGCCTGTGTGACGGAGCTCTTTGTACTGTACTGTTAACGGTGACATCTCGGTGTCACGGTGTCACCCTGAAATGGGTCCCCTCCCACGTCGTAGCCCGAGGCAGACAATGGTCGCCCCCGAAGTGCCGGGCAGCCCGGAGGCCCAGCTGAGCCACGCATTCCCATGAAATCAGAAATTACCGTGGGCCGCTGTGAGGACAGGTCACTGTCTGTCTGTCTGTCTGTCCCAGGCTCCTCCGCAGCCCAGCACGACCCACCGTGAGGGTAAAGACAAAGGATAAATAAAGCTGGAGAGAGGTGGTGCGGGTGGTGAGGGGTTAGCAGAGGTCACCTGGGTTCAGCTGGACGCTCACTCTAAGCAGCAGCAGCAGCCGTCTGATTCATGAGCCTGAGTTTAGATAAAAGCTTTGGATCTGGGTTGACCAAGATAATGCGTTTAAGTTAAATAACAAATTAATAAATAAATAAATAACAAATGTGGCTTTTATTGTGGCTATAACAAATAATGAAATATACCACTTTAAATAATACCTTTTTCCTGATTACTTAATTTACACACCATTTTACTTGACTTACTATCTTTATCTTTGACAGTGTTGTGTAAACTGAGATTTAATGTTTATTTGATGTTTAATTTAACATGATGTCTCTTAATATTAAACTCCTTAATTACGGCAACTTTTAGACTCTTTGGCCCGTTTCTCTGGGCTAGAAATGCGCACTCTCTCCGCTTTTAGACTCTTTGCCCTGTTTTTCTGCGCTAGAAATGCGCACCCTCTCCGCTTTTAGTCTCTTTGCCCTGTTTTTCTGCGCTAGAAATGCGCACTCTCTCCGCTTTTAGTCTCTTTGGCCCGTTTCTGACACCTAGCGTTCAAACTTTGAATCTCACATTATAAAAACCTGCTTAACAGCGGGCCAACTTTCATTCTATTTCTAAAATACCTCGCGGGCCGCTCCAAAAAAGGAAACGGGCCGCAAATTGCCCGCGGGCCGTAGTTTGGACACCCCTGGTGTTAAGCCTTCTTTAGCTTCTATAGGACATGGCAAAAGTCATGGGACACAGTACTACTAGTAATATAGTACACAGGGTACAGGGTCTCAAATCTACATATATGTATTTCAGATGTAGATATTGTCTTTTTACCTTAGGGTTCTCCAGTATTCCAGACTCGTAGCTGTGGGGAATAAAGATTGAGTCAGTCTCTATACAGTACATTACAAACTACAAACCATTCAATGTATTGATTAAGCCATCAGGACATAACTGTTGTAGATTATGAAGCCTAAAGGATACTCCAGCACTGCTCAGTCTAATTTCTCTCTGCTGGATCTGTAGCATACGGTCGATTACCACAAACAATAAACAAAACGCCTCAATCATTTTTCACTACTTAGTAAAAGAATAGAAAAGCTCACCGTTTTGAAACTTGAACAGTAATAGCCAGTGGATATTATGGGAATCATTGCTATCTTACACCCCGTGACCCGTCAACAGTCTATTTTCACGCCTTGCACCCGCGCTGTTAGGGTCAGAGTTTAGGAATAAATCTACACTGAAGAACTCAGTGGTGGTCTGGAAGTGAGGTGTGTTCAGGTACATTCCTTCATAGGAGCTCCACTGACTGATTAAAACCATGACAACAGTCAATCATCAAAGTCCATTCCTATAGGTGCTCCCAGCGCTCATACACCCCCACTCATTAAACACACACAGCAGAGCACAAATCCGACTTTTAACTCAACAATAAACAGAATAAAGAATAAAATAACATTACTGTTCTCTTAAATGAGCTGCTGGTGTATCTTCACAGTGTGAACGAGCAGCTCAGTATCTGTCTCTGCTGAGACGCACAAAAGCGCAGTGCTGTTAAAATACGAACGCGCCAAAGTCAGAGCTCACCTGCCTCTTACAGGGAATGATAACTGGCACACTGGTTAGTTTTTTAAGAAAATTAGTTCATGCCTTTTTAGAGCTGCACAAGGCATTTTTTGTGCCCTCACGATACCAAAGATGCACAAACGCCCTAAATCGAGGTTGGGCAATTTTCCCATTTTCCCATAGAGCCATATTAGAGAAATTGAAGCGGTTTTAGAGGGCCAGACTGAAGGTCTATACAGCTTTTATAACAACTATTTTTATACTTAAAAAAAAAATAAGTAAATAAAACATAACCATGACACAATAAAATGTGGTGGATTATATAACTATTTAATAAAAATGTGATTGCTCAATTTACAAAACTGAACAAACATTTTGCATTGTTTTGACTATAGCACCACAACCTGACATATAATAGCACAAAGACCAGCATCACTTTAACTTAATAAAGAACAGCACATGAAACATTACAGTGATGCAAAGAAAATGTTCAGCGCATAACTATATAAATATTTAACAAATATTTATGAAAAATGTTTTGAAAATGTGCAACATTTACAGTGTTTAAAAACTAGCAGCACTATGAGCTACACAACTTTATACAAAAAATTGTTTTTTTTCAAAAGACCACATAACTTAACTTTATACAAAAATAACCAATGCAATAAGTGCACTGGTACGTTTGTCCTAACACAGTTCTTTTTTGTGTTCAGTGAGAGAAATTTGACCCGTTTTGGGCTTAGACAATTGCATTAAAGTCAGGCTGAATATCTTATGTGGAAATATATATATATATTTTTTCTAAGTTTGATATTCCATTACTCCAAAATGATACAGTATATATCACTTAAAACATAGCTTTTAAATACATGAGAAAGAGAAATTTATGAATTTAGTGTTGTTGTATAATAACCCATTGATTTTCCTTTGTTATAGGACTCAAAACTATTGTCTTTTAACTATTATTACTGGAATCATGCAGAATAATGAGAATAATTTGTAATGTAGTGTGTGCAGCATGTGGTTTTGCACTGTCTTGTTAAAAAAAATAATAAATGCATGCACATCCCTGGAAAGGATGTGTTCCTGAAGGCAGCATACGTTACTCTGAATTATGCTGCATCACAGAAGGTTATTAACATGATCCCGCACCATGACAGACTCTGGCTTTTGGACTTGTTGCTGAGAACAGTCTGTATAAAAAAAACAGTCCTTTTCATCCATCTCTGCCATAAAAGATGAGGAATACTGATTCATCTGACCACAGTACACTGTGTTTCCACTGTGTGATAGAGGACCAATAATGGGTCACAGCAGTTGAATCATTCCACATCATAGAAAGCTAATATTACCACCCACAGTGGACAGTGCAGAGCAGTGGGTGGTGATGATCGTGACTGGCTGCATCTGGCTAGAATTGTCCATATAAAACAGGGTGATAAGGAAAGAAAATATATATAAATTATATATATATATATATAAAATTTGCATCCACATTTAATGCAGGAGCTCCCACACACACATCCCATAGGTCAATGCAGCGTTCTATAGCTTCTATGGCATATGGCAAAAGTCTTGGGACGTGACACTTGTTCCTTGGCATTTCTATGTATAAATGTCAATCTGAAACTAGACTGAGAGCTGCTGGAGTATTCCTTTAAGCATAACATTTCTGATGCTCAGGATTAAGATCTCACCTGATGTGCATGAGGTTGGCGTCCATACTCCAGGGGGCTTTGGGGGTGACGGGTACAGGAATGCCATGTTTCTGAAAGCAGACAGAATGGGATTCTCCAATCAGATCAATTATAGATCTTCTGTTCCTTTATAGTCGTTATAGAGTATCCTCCTGCTCTAGCGGTTGTACAGCAACTACTGTAACAGTGAGGAGCAACAAAGTGGGGCTGTGTATTCGCCAGCCAAAACTCGCCAGGCAATAGAACATCAATATACAGGAATTACAATTCAATATATGGCCATATATCGTGATACTGTAAGCAAGGCCATATACTGCAATTGCAATAGGTCTGAAATATGGTTATCATGACAGGCCCAGGTTAAATAGAATATAAATACAGAAATGATCATGATTTTTAATCATGAAGGCATTTCATTTAATATGTAGCTCTCAGAAATTAGAGGCCGATGCTACAAATATTGAGACTAAACTATGGAGAGGAATTAGTGCCAAAATGGATTGCACAAAACGGATGTTTTTTTTCTCAATTACATGCTGAATAAATGCTGAAATGAAATGCAAAATCACTATTGTTTTTCAATAAAGTGATCAAGTGCAGTGAAGTGTAATATAATCATTTATATTTAAATATCCACTATAAACACTCACGTCTTAAGAGGAACAAGTGCTATTGATCGCAGTTAATCGCAGAATATTCTTGTAATAAATCGGATTACATTACTTAAACAATTGACACCACTATTAGAAATATGATTGAAAGAGGCTTGACTATTGTAAAGACCGTCGTTTCACTGCAAACAGAACTGTGGAAGATAAAAAGAAAGAAAGACCTGAACACACGTGATTTTCTCCACTTGAAAAACTTCACTGGGAATGGACTAATAGCAAATAACGTAAAATATTTTTTCATTAGTGAAGCCAATAGATAAAAAGAAAAGTTACTCAGATTAATCAAATATTCTTATTGCTTATATATATATATATATATATATATATATATATATATATATATATATATATATATATATATATATATATATATAAATAAAATAATAAATAATGTAGGATTGCCAAAATATACATTTTATTTATGAGTGATGTCAACTGTTTGTGATTGATCACAACAATAAACTGTGATTAATTGTGACTAAAATTGTGACACAGTTTAAAGCTAAGCGGTTACTTCCAAGTACACCACACCACTTCAGCATTTTATTATACTATACGTATTATAATATATCAGGGTAGTTTTTATGCTTTGTTTTAAAATTATTTAAATATTTAAATTGTGCTGAGAAAAAGTTCAAACACAAGGAAGCTCTGTAGTATAAAATAATTCATTTACATTAAATAATTAGCATTCAGATATTAAATCACATGCATTAATGCATTAACATTGACAGTGCTAATTTTTATATTCCACAGACATTTTTTTGCCTCTGGAGATAAGAGGTTTTTTTTGTGATAGTGTCAAAATATACACATTGGTGTACCTCTGCATACTCCATGAGGTCCTTCCTTCCCCGGAAACGGTTGTAAAACTCTGGGATCCTCCATGGAGCAATGATCTGAGATTGAATAGAAGAAAATAGAATTTGGTAATAAAATTGAGATAAAACCTAAATGTACATCTTTAAATATGAGTTTATGGAGGATATAAAGATTCTTTACTGAAGGAAATCATTCAGTACCCACCTTCACTTCAGGGTAGAGAGCGTAGCAGGTCAGCTCAAACCGAATTTGGTCATTACCCTTTAAACAAACAGTAAAAAGTAAATAAATATCATTATTATCATTAGTATATTAAAATATCACAAACTTTCACATACAAAAAAAAAATCTGACCCAGGTTATACTGAAGTTATACTGCAGTGTGTGTCTCCCTCTAGTGGCAAATCAAACACAATCTCTGATCCACCTCTTACTTTAAATTATGTAACTTAACCAAATGTATGTCTTAGGTAATTACATGAGTAAACAAGACCTGTTATTAAAGTTGTTATTAAGTTTGGAGGTTTATCTCTAATTTGCACAACATGTCAGAACATTTCTGCAGTGAAATGCTTGTGGTGAGACTCAGGAAAAAAAAACATTCTACAACACTGATATATATAGCTATAACTACATATAACAAATAAAATAAAAATATACTAATTATACAGCTTTGGAAAAAATAAGAGACCACTTCATTTTCTGAATCAGTTTTTCTGATTCTGCTATTTATAGGTTTATGTTTGAGTAAAATAAACATTTTTTATTCTATAAACGACAGACAACATTTCTCCCAAATTCCAAATGAAAATATTGTCATTTAGAGCATTTATTTGCAGAAAATGGGAAATGGCTGAAATAATAAAGAGTTTTAAGAGTTCAGAAATCAATATTTGGTGGAACAACCCTGGTTTTAAATCACAGTTTTTTTATGCATCTTGGCATCATGTTCTCCTCCACCAGTCTTACACACTGCTTTTGGATAACTTTATGCTGCTTTACTCCTGGTGCAAAAATTCAAGCAGTTCAGCTTGGTGGTTTGATGGCTTGTGATCATCCATCTTCCTCTTGATTATATTCCAGAGGTTTTTAATTTGTTAAAATCAAAGAAACTCATCATTTTTAAGTGCTCTCTTATTTTTTCCAGAGCTGTATATATATGTACTAGTGCATCGCAAAAAATAGAATTTCATTTAAAAATTACTTTATTTCAGTAATTCAGTTCAAAATGTGAAACTCCCATATTATATAGATGTATTAAACACACAGAGTCGTCTATTTTAAGCGTTCCAAGTGTGCCAGGTCCTGCTGGAAGATGAAATCCGCATCTCTATAAAAGATGTCAACAGAGGGAAGCAGGAAGTGCTGTAAGATTTTGTGGGAAAACAAAACTGCACTGACTTTAGACTTGATAATAAAACACAGTGGATCAACACCAGCAGATGACATGTCTCTCCAAACCATCACTGATTGGTGGAAACTTCACACTAGACCTCGAGCAGTTTGAACTGTGTGTCTCTCCACTCTTCCTCCAGACTCTGATCCCTTGATTTACAAATGAAATGTAAAATTTACTGATAATCAGTGATGGTTTGGAGAGACATGTCATCTGCTGGTGTTGATCCACTGTGTTTTATTATCAAGTCTAAAGTCAGTGCAGTTTTGTTTTCCCACAAACTCTTACAGCACTTCATGCTTCCCTCTGCTACTGACAACTATTATGGATTTCATTTTCCAGCAGGACTTGGCACACTGCCACTATTTACTGCATATGAACCTGTAATTAATAATCAAAAAAGTAGAACTACTATGACGTTCACTGACCTTCCCTGTGGCCCCATGAGAGACAAATTGCGCCCCCTCCTGGCGGGCGATCTGAACCTGCCGCCGGGCGATGCACGGCCTGGCGATGGAGGTGCCCAGCAGGTAGCGGTCCTCATACATAGCGTTGGCCTGAACTGACGGCCAGATAAACTCCTCCACAAACTCGGAGCGCAGGTCCTCAATAAACACCTGCCAGTGAACAAAAAAAGGATATGAAGTATAATTTACACTAATGATCAACATTTACAAAAGCTTCAACTTTTTAAAGTGTTTTTTTGTGATGTCATAATATTATTATTTTTATTTTCACAAGAATTAAAAAAAATGTGCCTTGTGCCTGGTATAAAGTACCAGTCAAAAGTTCTGACATCTTAAATTCAGTGTTTTTTCATTATTTTAAATGGCTCTGCATTTTAGATTAATAAGAAAAACATATGGAATTAAATAGTAAAACAAGAAAAAGTTTTAAACAAACCAGAATATATATTTTTTTATTTTAGATTCTTTAAAGTAGCATCTCATGCTTAGATTAGACATTTTTGAACATCTTGGCTGGATTTTCTCAGTCAGTTTTATGAGGTAAAGTCACCTGGAATTCAGGCTTTCACTTAACAGCTGTGTTGAACTCATCAAGAGTTAATTACTTGAAATTCTTGTCTCTTAATGTGTTTGAGAGCATCAGTTGTAAAGTAGTGAAGAGGTAGAGTTACAGGTATACAGTGAATAGTGAATATTTGAGTAATGTTCTAATACATATTATGAGAAGAAATACTTAAATAAGAAAAGAGAAAAATACTTTTTTAATGCAGTCCCAAAAAAGAACATTAAAAATGGTAGGATGAAACTGGCTCTCATCAGGACCGCCCGAGGAAAGGACGAGCAAGAGTTACCTCTGTTGTACAGGATAAGTTTATTAGAGTTACCAGCCTCAGATTTCACATGTTAACAGCTATGTTAACAGATAAGAGCATCTAAATATTTCTTCATAGAGTATTTTAGTTTTTTTTTAAACATTTAAGTTACTAAACTTCAGTAGTCATTTGCAATGTAGGAAAAAAATGAGAAAAAAAAACATGGGAAACTTTTGACTGGTAATGTTTATATATGTAATGTACATCTTTTGCAGTTTTATAACAAGTCAACACTGTGATGTAACAGTTTTGGGGTTTGGGAATCGGCCCATTTTTCCAGTCTGTTCTGGTTCTGTCTGATTTTTTTTTTTTTTTGTAAGAGGAACAGCAGAACAATGTTTGATGTTCACAGTTTATTATTTCCACATACTGAACAGTAATTATAAACTATAACAAGATCCATTCACAGTTTGAGCTTTTACATTACCTTCTTGGCTCCGAGACTCTCAGCTTTCTTCCTGGCTGCTTCAAAGTCTTCATCCTGACCGATGTTGGCCTGCAGACAGAAGAACAGACAGCAGCACTGAGCAATCAATCATTTCTTCCTTACTTTTAAATCATTTAACTCTACTGTGTAATGGATCCAGGCCCAGGTTGACCTCTGATCAGTGTCTGAGAGTTTAACTTACTGCAGTTTAATATAATAACACTTGTCGTCTGACTGAACAGCAGATACACATTTTTTCCTAAGTAAAACATCAGCTTTCACCTGATGACTAAACAGGTCAGGTCTCACATCCAGACCAGAGACCCAAAGTTAAAAGCTTCCATTCTCTTCTGGAGACTCAGTGAAATGAAGGGTATTATAAGCATGTTAATGGTAAAACATGAATCTAGCTGGTTTCTACAGTTTCTACCACCATGACCTGAATCATACCAGCTTATCTGTTAAACAAGGTGGTGGGGGTGTTTGGGTGTACTATTCATATTTCCCTTTCCATGTACAATTACAGCTTACACTGAAATTGAAATGTTCTCACCATCAGAAAACAAATTATAACATAGAAAATTAGGTGTAAAACTTCACAGTTCAAATTATATAAAAAAAATACACTGCCTGACAAAAAAAATGGATTTAAAATGGGTTTAACAAAGCAAATGATGTGGGGTTGCTGCAGGGAGCATGAGACATCATTTTCACACAGACCTTAACCCCATTGAGAATCTTTGGGATGTGCTGGAGAAGACTTTATTCAGCAGTACAACACTGGATTGAAATAAATCTAGTAACATTGCAGAAGCTTATTGAAACAATGCCATCGTGAATGTGTGCTGCAATCAAAGCTAAAGAGGTCAAATGTAATATTAGTGTGTGTACACTTTATTTTGGCCAGGCAGTGTGTATATATATATATATATATATATATATATATAATGTAGGTATATATATATATATATATATATATATATATATATATATATATATATATATATATATATATATATATATATATATATATATACCTACATTATATATATATATATATATATATATATATATATATATATATATATATATATATATATATATATATTTATTATATATTATGATCCCCCTAATGTGGAAAAACAAAAAATGAAAAGGGATTTTTCTTAGTTTTTTACTTTTTTGTTTGTATTTTTCTACGTTTATGATTTTTCCTGATCGTAAATCCAGATTTTTAAAACTGATTGCTTAATCAAACCTAGACTTTTGTTGCAATATTTGCGAGTTTTATACTTATTATATTTTGTATTTTTCCTAAAGTTCAGATTTTGAGAGGAAAATTAGCTTTAAACAGTCAGAAAATGTAACTGCTAAAAGTTACACTGACCTTTACGGGTCAGCCCTGTCCACATGTATTGTCTCTGGAAATTTTGAAAAAAGATAGTTTACAAGACTTTTTGAAAACTCTTGCCACGGTGGGGATGTGAAAACTCTGTTCCAAGTATTGTCATGTGGACAATCAAATAACTAATCACAAAAGATCTTCTATAGACTGAACTACAACATCTACATCTACATGCAGATAGCACTAGAGCTCAGATTTTGACATAAAAATACATTTAAATACAATTCTATTACACTATTACAGTATAATGCTCCGTTTAGATTAGAAAACGTTATTCCATGACTCGTCTATTACACTACATAGGGAGTAGTGTGTTATTTGGGATTAAACCTCTATCTTAATGGTTTGATGTCGTCTCACTTGAGCTACGAGCTACAATTAATCTATCAAATCACCCCATACAGGGCAATAACATTCATGCAAGCTTTTTTGTATGAATACTTATATTAATATTTTGTGTTTCTTACTATTTAACTTATCTTAAACATATTCAATGATGCTGAGGTCTGGATATTGGGGTGCTCAGCCCATTGTTCTGAGAGTAACAGCTCTCAAAGCTTCTGCAGTCTGACTGTGTCTGATATATTCTTCTTTCTGCCATGAGACTAAAATACATTTTTTAGATCTGAAGCCACATTGGGGCTTGATTTTCTCCCTTATTCTGTAAAGAAATGAAAGCCAAATTCTGTTAGCCTGTAGCAGTGTTGGGTTTTTTTTTTCAGGTCTTGCAGGGGAATGTCTGGGTTTCATCTCATGTTTTTTTTTTATAATTTATTTTGACTTCCTCTCAACTTATGCAAGCAGGTTACCCAACATCTGACCTTTAAATAGAAATTAAATAAATGAAGATGACAGTCTGACTTTTACTTTTACACAGAAATGTATGTTTTAGCAACATTTAATTATTTGATTATTAGTTAAACACACATTTTATGGACACTCAGTCATTTTTGCACTCAATTTAGCTGTGAAATATTTTAATGGCTATGGAAATTATAGTACTATTACAGCGCCACCTGCTGGTGGAGACTTGGTGTTTACAGGTGTCCTTTAAATCACCCATATCGAGAACAAAATATGTAGTTACGCAATCAAGTTGAGCTCTCTCTTGATTTGTCCCCGGGGCGGTGATGAGCTCAAGAGGAACTAAGATTATGGATGGTTATGTAACATTATTCCCGTAATCAATTCCTGTGGTTATAATCAAGCACCTGAACATAACTCTTACTCATCACCACTTCTATAAAGCTGTGATGTTCTCCAAAACCAGGCTGGCATGTTGAAGCGAGATAATGACTCTACACTCTTTAGAGGGCCAGACTAATATACTTAGCTTTGTTTCTGCCCAATACATATGTACTCTAGGCCTTTACAGCATTATATATAAAAAAAAGAGTAAATGAAAAATTACAATTATAAAATAAAAATGTGGTGGATTCTATAGTTTTAATTTAATAAACATGTGATGGTTCAGAAAAACTGTAAATATTTTGCATTGTTTTGACTAGCTGAATAGCACTTTTTCAAAAGACCAGCATCGCTTTCACTTAATAAAGAACAGTAATTTAAACACAACAGCGATGCAATAAAAAATGTTGAGCACATAACTATATTTAACTATATTTAACAGTTTACTAGCAGCACTATCAGCTGCACAAAACAGCATCATATAACTTTATACAAAAAAATGCAATAATTGCATTTGTATGTTAGTTCTACCTCAGTTTTTTTTTGTGTTCGGTGAGAGAAATCTAGCCTGTTTTGGGCTTAAACAAGTGCGTTAAAGTGCAATATGATAACCCTTTGATTTTATGTTTTAAAGAACTCCAAATTATTGCATTATTTTTCAGTATTATTACTGGAAACATCCATAATGGATACAATTAACAGTGTTCAAGACTTTTGTGGTATCATTTGATTAAAATTTACTTATTTTATAGGACTACAAACATTTCAAGCACTGATCTACAGGTAGGTAGTTGTGTTTCTGGTGTGTATTTGATTATTAGCCCTGGTTAAATCATGTTTATTTAGCTGTAAAATTCTTTTCTGTTCTATTTTCAGTCTTTCACTTTGCAGGGGGCTACCGTAATACACCGTTTAGACGTGCAATCAGTGCGTATAGCACGACTGAGCTTTTTTTTTTATAAGTAACTACGGTGCTAAGAGCTATCTTGAAAGCTTTCTAAGACATTTAAGTGAAGTGCACTGACCGGGCTGAAAAACGGACTGGCTTCAAAATAAAAGCCGTCTAGCTGTTTTTGGTGCACCTATCACAGTACCAGGTGGATTTTACACACACACAATGCCCAGGTCCGCTCTACACAATAGAGCAGCTATAGAGTATAGGACAGTGAGGACACCTAATCCACTCATACCAGCACAACACACACTGTATTACTAAGAGTTACTCATCACCACTCCTGAATTACACAATAATCCTTAATGACCTAACTTAATCCTCTTTAAGGAAATAAATGAAGGAAACAAAAAGTCATTACAGGAACAAAGAGCAGAGCTACATCTCATTCTTCTGGCTCATCTGGCATCAGATTTTAACCGAGGCGTGCAGTGGCATGCGGCTACTTTCAGGTCCTCCAAAACTGGCCTGGCATGTTGATGACAAACAAGCGATCAAACCATAAAAACCCAGAATTGGCAAAGTGGAAAACTTGATGATGACGGTTATTAAAACAGGAAATAAAAAAAAAGTATGGGAATTTACTGATTGCACAAAACTCTTGCATAATTCAATTGTTTATACGCAAACAAAGCAACTGTCTGTGGTCTGACGAGAAATGACTATACAATTCTTCACAATGGCACGCAAAGTCATGGGATGGCAGTGTGTAAAATGATCATGTAATGTTATCTCATGGGAAAGGCATGGGAAAGGTTTATTTTGATTCAAGAAAATGAATAAGCAAACCTGAATAGAACCACGCTGATATCACCCCTTACCCGTCAACCCCGACCAGAGCCCCACCCAAAAGATCAATTGATGAAACACCATTTTAGTCATTTTAGTAGGATTTGCCTGCAGACTTTGTCTGAGGGAGGGATCTGTACCTATTGTCTGTAAAGACTGCTTCTATCGCAGTTAAGCATGAACTACAGGGGTTGGACAATCATACTGAAACACCTGGTTTTAGAGCACAATAATTTACTGTCCTGGCGGACAGTTCTGGTGGAAACAGGAGAGTTGAGGTGTTATGTTTTTTTTATGTGGTTTTATGTTTTTTGATACAATCCAGGTTAGCAACCAAACATCCCTTTCAGACAGCTTCCTCGTGTCCACAGTTAATCCTGTTGGATGTGGCTTGTCCTTTTTGGTGGTATCTCACTGACATTACCCTGGATACCGTGGCTCTTGATACATCACAAAGACTCGCTGTCTTGGTCACAGATGCGCCAGCAAGATGTGCACCAACAATTTGGTAAACATGGGGCGAGGCCAGCAACAGCTTATTCACATAAAAGTGACAGAGCCTCTAAACGGCTCATTCTGAAATGAAGTGAAACTGGTAGGAATAGAGCTGGTGAGATTCTTTATGTGAGACTGATATTAAACCACTCATGATGTCCTGGTTTACACCTAGATTTACCCAATTTATGCACAAACTTCTGAGATTTCGCTGGAATTACCCTTCAAGAACTCTCCTATTGTTGTTCAGCTAAAACCACTCAGATAAGAATGCACTATTGTTCTCTGTTGGCTTTGCAGGGTTTTAGAGTGTCATTACTCTTCTGAAGGTGCTGATTCTGGTGAGATTCAGGACTTCAGAGAATTCCGCCCAGAGCCGTGAACATGCGGCCGGGACTCAGGCAAGGAAAACAGTGGGAATGAACGTGTCTGATCTGCACACGTCTGATCTGCGTTACTCTAAAGCTCAAAAGCCCCTGAAACGCCAGCGGCTGCGAAACCCCCGATTCCGGCCTTTTATGAGTTACTCAGTGTGCAGCCAGGCAGAGGAGAGAAAGTGCTGTGCGGGCAAATCTCCACCAGACTGGGATGAAAGCAGGGCCTAATCTACACATACGCACTGTAAAATATACACTACTCAAATTAAAACTCAACCCAGAGGGGTTAAACTAGGGTTAAACTGTGGATCAGGAAAAACCTGATATGAAGGTGCCAAAAAAATAAGAGACCACTTAAAAATATTGATAATATATTCAAGAGGAAGATGGATGATCACAAGCCATCAAACCAAACTGAACTGCTTGAATTTTTGCATCAGGAGTAAAGCAGCATAAAGTTATCCAAAAGCAGTGTGTAAGACTGGTGGAGGAGAACATGATGCCAAGATGCATGAAAACTGTGATTAAAAACAGGGTTATTCCACCAAATATGGATTTCTGAACTCTTAAAACTTTATGAATATGAACTTGTTTTCTTTGCATTCTTTAAGGTTTTCCGCAAATAAATGCTCTAAATGACGATATTTTTATTTGGAATTTGCGAGAAATGTTGTTCGTAGTTTATAGAATAAAACACCAATGTTCATTTTACTCAAACATAAACCTATAAATAGCAAAATCAGAGAAACTCATTCAGAAACTGAAGTGATCTCTTCATTTTTTCCAGAGCTGTACATGTCCTAATCCCAATTTTGACTACAATAATATTATCTGCCTTATAATTTTTTGTTTATATATTCTATGTATTTAAAATAAAGAAGCACATTATGCAGAAAGTAAGGATTAAAAATCATATCCGCTAAAAAATCTTTAATTAAATATATTTTAAGGATAAGTCTACAGCTCTCCATACAAATAAAGGCAATTTTATAGTCAATTGAGACAAAGTTTTTAGACAAAGGTTCATTGACATAGGACACTGTAACTTAAAATGTTGATGCTACGTAGGATTGTAGAATAGATGGATCTCAGTGTTTTAGGAAGCCCTCAGTGTGTCTATGTTACCTTCTGGCTCTCTCCATTTAATAAGGCTGCACAATGAACAAATGCGTCATTTAATCACATTTGCCTGCAGTCTGAACACTGTCAAATGTTGCCTGATCACAATGTGAGATTTGACTGTTAAGCATGGTGGTGGGAGCATTATGTTCTCAGGCTGTTTTGATGTTAGTGGAACTGGTAAAGTGTACAAAGTTGATGTAATTATAAAGGATATTTTACAGAATTAACATTTACATTAAAATATATTTCACTGTAATGTTCTGTTTTAAATCACAAGTGATTTCTTGTGATCTTGTGATAAGTTGTTTTGTTGAGATAATTTATTCCAGAAGAACCTGTTCAAACTACAGACTACAGTCAAGAGGAAATCTGATAGATATGCTTCAGAAACTTCAGACAGTTGGTTAGAAGAACTTTAAGGAAGTTAGATATTGTCTATAAACAGGTGTGATTAGGTTATAATTAGGTTAACGGGTGGGGCTTTACAGTAGATGCACCTACCAGGTATGTGATGACATCATAGCCCTGCTCCTTCAGCCACACCAAAATGCAGGAGGTGTCCAGTCCTCCGCTGTAGGCCAGAACCACAGTGCCCTTCGACGACATCTTCTCCAAACTTGTGGGCTTATAAAAACAAACTAAAACAAAAAAAAAGAAAAGAAAAAAACAATGAAAAAAAAAATACATTATAGTTATAAAATGTTTTTAGCATCAAAAAAGCTTTAAATATTGTGATGCACAATCATCATTCAACCTGAATAATATTGCACATCACTTTGAAGCATGGTGGTGGTAGCATCATGATCATGTTTTGCCACTTTGAAACTCATATATTATACACAGGGTGATCTATTTTAGGCGATTATTTATTTTATTGTTGATTACAGCTTACGGCTGCTTGAGGTCTAGAGTGAAGTTTCCACCAATCAGTGATGGTTTTGAGAGACATGTCATCTGCTGGTGTTGATCCACTGTGTTTTATTATCAAGTCTAAAGTCAGTGCAGTTTTGTTTTACCACAAAATCTTACAGCACATCATGCTTCCCTCTACTACTGACAACTTTTATGGAGATGTGGATTTTATTTTCCAGCAGGAGCTGGCACACTGCCCACACTGACAAAAGTACCAACTGGTCTTATCTAGTTATATAACTAGATACTGATTTTTGGGTTTTCATTGGCTGAAAGCCATAATCATCAACAATAAAAGATATAAACTCTGTGTGAAATACATCTATATAATATGAGTTTTACATTTTACCTAAATTAATATAATAAATTATCTTTTCAATGATACTCAATTTTTGAGGTGCGATAGTAAGTTACAGATAATCAGTGGTATACATGATGTTAATCCTTCTGATCAGTTTCTTTTTAATGCATTTCCTTAACTTATCTGTGATGAGATTTGTATTATGGCATTGTTAAGCTACAACAAAATTAGAAAATAAATTGTATAGCTTTTGTGGATCAAACTCCACATAAGAGACCAATTAAAAAAAGTTTAACTGAAAATATAAAATACACACAATCAGTGTAAAACAGTGTATACATTTATATTGTCATTTTCTATTTCATTCTCATAATTACATTTCTATCTGCATAGAGACTGCAAAGGAAAATTAGTATAAAATTGCCTAAATTACTCTAAAATAATGATGTTAATCAATGTTATATTATGTGTTATATTATCCCTGTTAGCTAATTAAAGCAAATTGATTGTGAGAGAAAATTTAGGGTTTGTAAAATGCTGTGATTTGTTTAAAATCTTGTATTTTTACAGAACTAGACTTTCTTTTATAAACATTCAATAATTTATACAGCTGTTCTGGATCAAACTGAGATAAAAAAAAAAAACACTGAAAACAGATTAAATGCTCATTTCCCAAAGCTAACTGAATTAATTAGATTATTTTCCTCATCTACAATCATTAATTGGGAGCTATATGAGATTATTCCAGTCTGTTCCACTGTTTTCTCCTCATGTATCAGTGTTTAAATCAGATCTACAGCTCTAATTCACTCTATTTCTGACCTGAACTGTAATATAAAGGAGAAAACAGCAGCAGTCTGAACAATACAGTACACAGTTTAAACAGCTCCAGGCCTGGAAACATGATAAACACAGCGGGATTAATAATACAGAGCTGTATAAGATTATAAACACTCACCCGGTTCACTGTAAACGTGTTTTCTGAAGAGAAATCAGCGCTGAATTCAGTCTTTTCTACTCGAACTGCGCACCGCGTGCTCCTATATAAATATACTCATACACACACACCGACAGAGCGCACAACTACAGCCAGCCAATCACAGCACGTCTTACAGCTGGAGGGGCGTGGCTAGACAGTCGCTTTTCAGCGCTGCCCAATGATGTAATACGTATTAAAAATTGCATTAGGATACATTTTACAGCAGGGATGGGCAACTTCCATGATGGAGAGGGCCACATTTTTTTCAGCATGACCATTGGAGGGCCACATGACCTCGCACTTCAAATAATTGAATATGAAAAACGCTTTTCAATAAGAACAAATTTTATATGAATTTATATCTGTATGTTTACAGCACCAACATTTATCAACAACTATTTTCTGCATATTAATGCATTTTAATACGGCAAAAGACAAACCGTTTGCTTAAAAAAAGTGCAAAAAGGAAGTCCTTCATGTCAAAGAACAAAAAGTTTGCTTAAAAAACTGATTGCAAATACAGTAGTTCCTCTGTGTAAAATAAGTTCATTATAACAAGTCCTTCATAAGCAACAAGGACAAAACATTTGCTTATAAAAGTGCAAAAGGCATTTGAACTCATTTATAACAAAGAACAAAAAAGATTTAAAAACTGATTGCAAATAGCTCATTCAATAATAGCAGAAAACTAGACCACAGAGGCCCAACATTTATTGAAGCTAATGAGAGAGCTGTGGTTTGGCCTGCTGGCTCACAATGGACTGGATGTCAATGTCAATTTTCGTGGTTGTTTGGCAGCGCCCTCTAGCGGTCAAAAGTAGAATTACGTTTTTTTTTATTTTATTTTTTTTTATTATGAAATTATGAAATTATTTTTGATATATTCGCGGGCCGCACTGAGTGATGACGAGGGCCGTGTGCGGCCCCCGGGCTGCCAGTTGCCCATCCCTGTTTTACAGGTTTAATTTCAGACAGTTTTAAGCTAAATGCCATTTTTAGGTTTAGTGCAGTATAGAAGAAATACATTTTTTATAAAAAAAAAAATCAATAATCTTTCCTTCTTTTAGAAAAAATAAAAAAATAATATTTTCTTTATTTTCTGATTTTTTTTTCCATGTTTGCATGTTATTTTTGGTTTTAACTGTAAAGTCTCAGCAGATGACATGGCTCTCTCAAACCATCACTGTTTGGCAAACTAAATTAGGGGAAAAAATGAGGACAAAAATCCTTAAAGGAGAAACCTGGTGTGAAACAGACTTGGGGTGTAGCGAAACATGATAACAAGTAGAAACCTTTGTCAAATAGTCCACCTGTGTTCACCCCAAGCATTCTCAAATACATTGATTTTAACCAGTGCTCCCAACAGGCTTACAGTACTAGTGATAAGGGCAGAGCATTGCTCACGCAAAGAAGGAACTGATTGCAAAATTAATTCTGTTGAAATGCATAATATTATATCATTTATTTGCACAGATTCCAGTCTAAAACTTACGCAAGTATTTACACTTGACTTATAAGCTGTAGTTTTTGTTCATGCTCGTCAGTATCCTTATCACGACTTAATTTTAAGCTGGTGGCTATATATGTATATCAGGACCACCTAACAATCCCAGCTGTAAATCAAAGGCAAACAGATTAATTGAGAATTACAGTATTTATAGGGATTCAAATCAGTCAGACTGAGGCATCGTTTTTTTTTGCTTTTATTTTTCTCCGCCATGATCTGAAAACAAAAATAAATCAAAAATACAATATAAACTTCTGTAAATCAATATAATGAGTTATTAATTTTCCATCGACAGCAAAAAACACAGAGCGAGACAAAAGTACAGATGCGTGAACAGACCCGTTTGTCGGTCTGCTTCACCCGTGCGGATCTGTAAAATATGGCGTTTCTCAAACGGTAAACTCCCCCCGTCTACTGCCTTGTTCCAATGACTAGATGGGGTTGGACCCCAAGATGTGTACAGTATACAGTCCAATAGAGGGTTCTGGAGAGTGATAGAACTGTTGGAAGGTTTGAGCAGCTGTACCACCTTCACCTTAGCGGGTTTTAGATGGCAGTTTATACGTTTATCGCCCCTCTTCTGAACTACAAAAACCTGTATCGTTCACAGGAAGACCCTGTGCACCCTAAACATACAGTGAGGGCCATTGGTTTGATATGAGAATATGAGGATTGATGATATGAAGGTGGAAGGAACAAGGAAAGCATTATTAGGAGGTGTACCACAATCAACCCGAGGCACGACGACTCGAGTCAGTCGGCCAATCAGTCACTCTTGTAAACTGCTCGACACCTTTCATCCTCAATCAGAGCTCTAATTTACGTTTAATTCACAGAATCTATAGGCGTACACATTCACAGCTATATCAACGACCCTTAAAAACCAACGACCCTTCAACTATGCACATTAACGAAGCATCCCGTCAGGCTAATTTAAAGTCGGTAAAGTTGCTAACAGAGAGATCTGCGGAAAAGAAAAAGGCAAATCAGTATTTGGACAGTTAACATAGGGAGAGTTCCTCATATTCAGGCTGCAGCATGTTCCTTAGCGGTTCCTCAGCTGAGAGAAGATTGGGATGAGGGGGGATAATGGGCTTATATATATTAATATAAAAACTCAAAGACTTCCAGATTGCCATTTTCAACTTATAAAAACAAAACGGAGTAAACGAAGAGGGAGAAACAATCAAAAGAAAAGTGGGGTGGGGGGGGGGAAGCAAAAAGCAAAGGCAAATGACAGATCGAAAGGAAAGGAACGAGGTTGCTCTGAACTGCTGCACTGGGATGTTGTTGTTGGCGTAGTGAAAAGACAGTGGTTCCTTGTGTCCTCGGCAGTGGATTTGAGGGTTGGGCTGGGCAGGGGGGCTTTCAGGGTCTCCTCACCACTCTTTCTTCTTCTCGTCCATGGAAACGCCCCCCGGACCCAAAGCCACCACCAGCAGCAAGCCCCCCACGACCGACGTGGTCTGGAAGAAGTCGTACTTGAGGAAGTCGTGCATGGGCTTGTAGGCAGGCACCGTCCAGAAGGCATTGAAGTAGACGTTGATGGCCATGAGCCACACCACCAAGGTGAGCGCGGCCAGTTTGGTCTTGAAGCCGATGGCCACGAGGATGATGAGCGCCGTGCCCACCATGTTCTGAAGAATCTGGGGGTGAAGGGAAATGAGTGTTGAAAATTTGCTCTTGATATCTGATAAGAAAAAAAATACTTCAGTGTTAAAGCAGGCCCACACTGCCAAGAAATGGCAGGTTTAAGTTCATTTTTACATTCTACATTAATTAATTAAACATGTATAAAGTGGTCAGTATCACTTATCAGATTTTGTATCAGTTAACTTCCTCTTCTTCAATAGCACTGCTGAAGTAAACATATTAGAATAGCCTTACTGAGGTACATGTATAACTGAAGTAGCACTGCTTATATATATATATATATATATATATATATATATATATATATATATATATATATATATATATATATATATGAATTATGACAATGGCTCTACAGAGGTAAATGTATGACTGAACAGCACTGCTAAAGTGCTGTACATTATCACTGCTAATGTATTACTAGAATAGCTCTACTGAGGTTTATTTATGATTTAAAATAGCACTACAGGGTAAATTTGTGACTAAATAGGACTACTTACATAACTCTGATTAGTATATCAATAAAAATGACTGAAGTATATTACTGAAGTAAATTCATGATTAGAATAGCAGTACAAATTTAAATGTATTTGTGCTTTGTTGGTTTGCCTGCTGGAATATTAAAAATATTCAGTGTTTTTTTTATTATTGCACCTCTGTAACTGTATTTTCTTCGAAAACCAAGACAAAAATAACATTTAGGCCATTTAATTTTTTATTAGTAAAAATGGGCAAAATTAATGAAAAACTGATTTAATTTTTAACTTTCACTCAATTGTTTCAGTGCATCTATTCACTCAACATCCTATACAACATCTGAAACCAGCTGAACCACAGAAAGTCAGACTGAAAAGCTGCCGCGTTAGAAGGTCCTTACTGAGAAGAAGCTGGAGTCGAAGTGCAGCAGGGTCATGAACATCAGCACCAGCAGCACTCGGCCCCCCAGCTGCATGTACTGCTTAGGGGAACTCTCGCCCATCGACGGCACGCCCGCAAACATGCTCTTCCCTTCTGAACGAGACTCGGCCAATAGCAGCAGCAGACCCCCTCCCAGAGCCATGTTTCTACAGAGAGCCAATTATATCAATTAATAATTGTACAAAATAACTTTACCTTACTATTTAATTTTACATTTAGTGATCACGGACCCTGAAAAAGACTCACACCTAAACATTCAGTAACTGCTATAAATGATTTAGTATCTACTATAAATAATTCAGTAGCTACTATAAATGATTCAGTATTTACTGTAGATGATTCAGCACCTATTATGAGCACTTCAGTACCTACAATAAATGATTCAGTATCTACTACAGATGATTAACTATCATTTACTATTAATAGTATTATCATTTACTATAAATTCAGTATATACTATAAATGAATCAATACCTATTATAAGCTATTCAGTACCTACAATATCTGATTTAGCATCTACTATAAGTGAATCAGTATCTACTAAAAAAATAATTTATTATCTACTATAAATTATTCAATACCTATTATTAGCTATCCAGTACCTACAATACCTAATTTAGCATCTACTATAAATAATTTAGTATCCACAATAAATTATTCAGCATCTACTATAAATGATTTTGTATCAACTATAAACGATTCAAAATCTATTATAAGCTATTCAGTTCCTACAATATCTGATTTAGCATCTACAATACATAATTCAAT
Source organism: Astyanax mexicanus (assembly GCF_023375975.1). NCBI lineage: Eukaryota > Metazoa > Chordata > Actinopteri > Characiformes > Acestrorhamphidae > Astyanax > Astyanax mexicanus. The sequence goes on from NC_064408.1 coordinate 8,285,187, forward strand.
AACTACTACTGATTCGCAGTCAATTAGATTAACGTTGCACCCTCTTTGGCATATGAGCCTGACGCACCATACTTTGTGCCGTTTACTTTGTGGCATTTAATAAAATCCTGCTTTACTTACCTCATCAAAAACTTTAGGTCCCATAAGATACTGTAGGCAACAGTCTAAAAAACAAACCCAAAAATAAAACATCAGATTACATAGAGAACTACATATACTGTGCACTAGCTATAAATTAGTATATATTAAACTATTATTCAAACAAAAAGAGATCGTGAAAAAGAAAAAAGAGGGGGGGGGGGAGAGAGAGAGAGAGAGAGAGAGAGAGAGAGAGAAATAGAATTTATGTTTTTACCTGTAGCGCAATAATGCCAAATAATCCAAAGCAAGCATACTGTACGAAATTTCTACTGAGGATAAGAACACAGCCACCTGCAAAACAAAAATCAATCAATAAATAAATAAATAAGTTTTTGTGTTTTAAATATCCCAGAAGGCCTGTAAACATATTTCAATTATTAAATATAAAGAAATTATAACTGCACCACTTTCCAAGCAACCACTAAATCTTAAAGAGCAGAAATGCATCCATGTACTAGTGCATCTCAAATAAATTGAGTATCATTGAAAGAAAGTTATTTTATTTATGTAATTCAGTTCAAAAATGTGAAACTTATATTATATAGATGTATTACACACACACATATCAGTGTCTCGGAAATTAGAATATTATATAAGACCAACTGGTACTTTTGGCAGTGTGGGCAGTGTGCCAAGTCCTGCTGGAAAATGAAATCCACATCTCCATAAAAGTTGTCAGTAGCAGAGGGAAGAAGCTTGAAGTGCTGTAAGATTTTGTGGGAAAACAAAACTGCACTGACTTTAGACTTGATAATAAAACACAGTGGATCAACACCAGCAGATGACATGTCTCTCCAAACCATCACTGATCATCAGTAAATTTTACATTTCATTTGTAAATCAAGGGAGCAGAGTCTGGAGGAAGAGTGGAGAGACACACAGTCCAAACTGCTCGAGGTCTAGTGTGAAGTTTCCACCAATCAGTGATGGTTTGGAGAGACATGTCATCTGCTGGTGTTGATCCACTGTGTTATATTATCAAGTCTAAAGTCAATGCAGTTTTGTTTTCCCACAAAATCTTACAGCACTCCAGCAGGACTATCCTCAACAATAAAAAAAATAAACGCTTACAATAGATCACTGTGTGTGTAATACATCTATATAATATACGAGTTTCACATTTTAAACTGAATTACTGAAATAAAGAAACTTTTCAATGATTTTTTTTATTTTATTTGCAATAGTATGTATATAGAAATGTATGCAAGTTCATCACTGCCCCCTACTGGATGTGTGCTGAAAAACGGCAGCCAATACACTTAAAAAAAGATTTCTGATTTTTATTAATCATAAGCTGTATGGGTGAAAGTATTTCTCACTCCATGTTTTCCCCAAAATTAAGAATAATAATAATAATAATAAAAAATGTTGCAGTGACTGTCTCTACTGTACAGGTTTAGAATGTAAGATGGATGATCACCACCCACCTCATCTTTAACTCATCCTCAAAAGTATTGAATGGAGCTCCATTATTCCACTGATCCACATCTCAATACTTTGAGACATTATATCATTCTAGCTATTGTACCAGTAGGTTCATGTATATTTACTCCAGAGAGTCCTATTCTATTGGCAGTACTTCTCTAAAGGGACCAGAGAAGATGTGAAAGCACATTTAGAAAATGCTACAAATTATAGTTGAATTACAGATGAATTTATTAGAAGATGTGTTGATCAAGTATTCAAGTAGCTGTTAGGAAACACAGGAATAACTACAACCTGTAAAAGCTATTTAAGAGAGCACTTCAGTTTCTGAATCAGTTTCTCAATCAGTTTCTCTGATTTTGCTGAATGAACTTGTGTGTTTTATTCTATAAACTACAGACAGCATTTCTCCCAAATTTCAAATAAAAATAATGTAGTTTAGAGCATTTATTTGCCGAAAATGAGAAATACCTGAAAAACTAAAAAGATGTAGATGCAACGCAAAGAAAACAAGCTTTACGATTACAGAAATCAATATTTGGTGGAATAACCCTGGTTTTTAATCACAGTTTTCATGCATCTTGGAATGTTCTCCTCCACCAGTCTTACACACTGCTTTTGGATAACTTTATGCCTTTACTCCTGGTGCAAAAATCTAAGCAGTTCAAGCTTGGTTTAATGGCTTGTGATCATTATATTATATTATATTCCTCTTATCATTTTTAAGTATTTTAGGGTCTCTTATTAACTGGTTATTTCTGTGCTATAGATTATTCGATTACAGTCTTATAACAGTAGTAATAAATCTCTTTAGCTTGCAGACTGACTTTAATGAAACTGGATAAACTGGTTAATTTTAATCACATAGAATTGTGTGTCAGTGAGTCAGTGTAATCATTTAGGATTGAGTGACCCAACCAAACTGACTGCAGGAAATGATGAAACTATTCTGTGGATTTCATTTGAAAGAAAATATATTAATATTGTGGTAGTGAATGAAATATATCATAAAATTAGGTCCATCACAGTCAATACATTAAGAATAAAGGTGCAATAATAACGTATCAGTCGGCTGATATCCACATCTATATCTAAATTAGTTACAAATTAATTTCATTGTTGAATAGTGAATTTATTTGTCTTTATTGTTAGTCAGCATATGCCTAAAACAACCTCAAACACAAACTAAATAAGATCCAATAAATTAAATAATTGTGATTCATAACCTGAACACATCCCCTACATAGAAGTACTGTACTTAATCCCACAGTTCTGACTGAATAAAAAGTAAAATTTCTTATTTACAGATTTAATAAATATAAGAGTTTTTTTATAGCATGACAGTTTTAGAAAATGTTATTTAAATTATTAGAATCTAATATAAAATCTCATGATCTATTAAATCACCACTAGGGGTGGGCAATATTATATCGTATTCAATATCTCGTGACACAGAAATATCATGATATTAAAAATCCATATCGTGATAATAGGGCTGTTCTGTCTTAAAAGTAGTCTATTATTTACTGTAAAGCTTTAGGTGTATTTATTGTATAATTGTTTTAGTTTGCAGTTTATATGCATGCACTAAATATTCTGCAATATTTTTTGCTACATTATATTATTTTATGCTATATTATTTATTTTGCCCTATTATGATTTTGCTGTTATACTATTATACTATATTCCTGAAATTAATTAATTATTTTTCTGTTTTCCTATATCGCCAAGTATATCGTTATCGCACAAATACCCTGAAATATCGTGATATTATTTTAGAGCCATATCGCCCACCCCTAATCACCACCCCTGTCGGCAAGTAGGGCTGGGTACCACTTAAAATTTCGAAACTGGTACTTTTTCCAATAACTTTTTCTAAATTGTAACCAAAAAATACAAAAAATTATAATTATTCTCACACAATTAAATGTTATTTATTTACCAGCCGACAAGAGTAATCTCATAATTTTCATACTCTCACCAGGAGAGACTACCATCTTTTTGGATCTTGTTGGAACAAACAGTGAGCATGTTTGTGCCACTTTTTTGAGAAGAAAAATCCTTGCTTGTGCTTAAACTAAAAATATTTTTCTTACGCATATAGCTAAGTATGGCATGTTTAGGCGTGTTTTATGCAAAGTATCGAAAACGGGCACCAAATTATTTTAGACCTTTCTGTACAGAGACATTTCGATCGGTGCTTTTTGCTATTTTTGGTACTTTTTCATACATTCATAAAATACATTTAGGCTGTTGAACTTAACATTCACAATCACAGTATACTGCAGTAGACAGAAAAATAGTAAGTAATAGTAAACATGTCTGAAGCTGTATAAGACCAGTTTTTACCCAGCTGTCCTAAAAGGTTAAGCAGCACGAAGCAGGTAGCCAGGAAGTAGCCGCAGCTCCAGGTCGCCTCAATATAGTCCCTCTGTTCGTTCCACTGGAACCACATACGGATACCGTCCTCCAGAAACGTGCTGATTAGACACAGACGGGCCACGTGAGGCAGGTACTGCTTCGTCACTCTGAGGAACTGCAGAGGAACCAAACAGAGAACCATTTATTTCAGAGGAACCGACACCTGAATTATTATTACATTACATAATTTTCACCTTGTATCATGTTTTATGGAGTTTTATCACCTGTGGTGAATAAATGATTCTGTACCCATGACCTATTCTGGGGACGTCTGGGGGAATGAGACGAGCTGTGGACTGAGTGGGCAATTCTATTCTCTTTTCCGAGTAAAAAATTGCCGTTTTAATTTTACTTGAATAAAAACAAGCATACAGTGAGGAACAGCCGCAGGAGCTCCTCAGATAAAGTGCTGTTCTCCTCAGATAAAGCTACTAGTCAAATAGGCAAATGCATAAATGCCCTTCTCAACAGAAATAAATTCAATATTCCTGTATGTAGGGCTGAACAATTTTGGAAAATAATCTAATTGCAATTATTTTATCTATAAATTGCGATTGCGATTTAAAATGCGATTTTTTAATGTCTTCTCAAGTATTTTTCAACAAACAGAAGCAATAAATCAATTTGTTTAATAATAAACAATGTCAGATTTATTTAAAGCACAGATAACAATAAAGCAAACAAATCTATGCTTTTCCTTTTCACCATTTGTTTTTTTTTTAAATAGAAAAATAAATATATAAATAGCTTTTCCTTTTCACCATTTTTTTAATAGAAAAAATAGATATAAAAAAATTAAACTTACTGCTCTCCAGCTAGTAACATCATAAAAAAATAAAGTGCAAAAAACATAAAGAGAATCTGCTTTAACCAACTCGTTATTTTCTGTATTTGAAGATGCAGCACTGGTCGTTGGCATTTTAGCCTTGCAAATACCATACGAGGCTTTGTGATATTTTTTTGGGGGCGTTTTCACACCTGTAGTTCATTTCTCTGGTCTGAATCAGTTAATGAGTTTGTTTACTTGGAGCGCTTTCTCGCTCTGTTCGGTCTGGTTTCACATAGGCATAAATGTAAACGCACCAAAATGCGCATCAATAAACCACGCGAGCAGCCTGTGTCCTCTGATTGGTCAGAGCTGTCTGACACGGGAGTACGTTAAATATAAATATACGAAAAAAGTAAATACAGCGAGAAGATTGTGTTTCTACGTGCAGCGCAGATTTATACATAAACAGCGCAGACGGCGCGAGCATGGAGACAGTGTTTGTTCACAGCTGTGGTAATTAACGTTATCCACCTCCTCTAGCTGGTCTCGGTTCGGTTCTTTTGATCCGCACCCGAGTGCGATTACTGTTTTCACACCTGCTCAATCGAACCGCACTAAAGTTACAAACGGACCAGAGTTCGATTTAACCGGACCAAACAGTGCTGGTGTGAAAGTGCGCTGTGTTGACTTCACTTCTCCACCTCCCTGCCTTCTGCTCGGGTATGCTCCGCTCGTCCTCGGCTCGGCTCGCTCCCAAGTCACGTGACCAGTCAAATCGCAGCCTGTGCGGTTAGAGAATCTCATTTTAAAATATCACGAGATAATCGCAAATGCAATTAATCGTTCAGCCCTACCTGTATGGACTAAAGTGGGGGTTATGCAATTTTAAAATTTTACTAAATAAAGAAAACACACTGTATAAAACTCTTATTATAAAACATTTTAGACTCACCTTTAAATGAACTTTGACTAAGATCTATGAAACTGTAACTTTGGCCTTAAGCACAAAACATGCTGATTTATTCAATCCTAACTCACAAAGAGAGATCACAGGTCTTTCATGTTTGTATAATCTCACTCACTGATGCCACCTTATCTGTAACTGTTCAAAAAGACCTGTGATAAAACTTGGACACTGTAAAACTCTCAAGAGAGTGTATCTTAAGTTCAGCTTTAAGGAGTAGCCCTTTATATATAATTTGATATTAGTAGGGCTGGACCCGAATATTCGGGTATTCGGATATTCGTTCGTTGAGTAGGTATTCGGTTTTTAATTTTGGTATTCGCATATTCGTTTTTTTTCTCCTTTCCAGAGTTCCACCTCACTCTAACCACTTCTGTTCTCGCGGGCCCCTCAGAATATCTTGCGCGCGGGACAGAACTGAACTGTTATTGGCTGGAGCGGGAGTTTAATCCAGACGATGCGGGAGCAAATTAATAAATAGTTAAGAAAACTGTAATAATTGTAAAAAAAAAAAAAACTAAAGAAAACTCTCAACGCGCAGGATGGACCGACACACACGCACACACCGATGGTGTTTGGACTGGGGTAAGGAACGGGACCACACTATTCAGCGCTGCTGTTTTAATAAATATATAAGTAAATTTGAAGCATTAAATGTAGTTTATTTAATTTATATTAGGAACGTGGGGCGGGAGCGGCAGAAATGTGTATGTGGCGGGCGGGCGCGGGATTAAAAGAAGCAATTTTTTGCGGCGCGGTAACGAGACAGAAACGCGGGAGCGTGGAAGAGTGGGTTTAAAAATCAGTCTCGCGCAGACCTCTATTATACATGATAAAAAAAAATGCAGGCTCTTCAAAACTGATTTATATAATAAAACGTAAGGGGTAATGTGGCAACAGTAGGGGCTAAATCGGTTACAAAAGCCTGGCCTACAAAAATGATGTCTGAACGAATTTCCTCTTATCTAATATAATTTAAAATGGTTTAAAATATAAAATAATTTCTAAGCAAACGAAATATTTAATATTGAGCTTATAGCCCAAGTGCAAAAATACAAAATCAGTAATATGGCTATGCCCTGCACAATCCTTAAACCGAAATAGACCAAGTACAATAACATCATTAACAATGACTTTCCTCTACTCTAATATAATTTAACATGGTTTAAAAATATAAAATAATTTCTAAACAAACGAAATATTTAATATTGAGCTTATAGCCCAAGTGCAAAAATACAAGATCAGTAATATGCCCTGCACAATCCTGTAACCGAAATAGACCAAGTACAGTTTACAATGACTGTCCTCTAATATAATTACCAATGTTTAAGAATATAAAATACTTCCTGAACAAACGTTTTTTTTGTTTGTTTTTTTAAGCAAATAGCCTAAGTGTGAAAACACAAACAGCAATTTACTGGGCTGGCTTGCGCAGCGGAGAAACCGTGCAGCAGCAGCCTCGGTGTGGGGCAGCAGAAATTCCGGGATGAAAACACAAAGAAATCTGGGCTAAAAACACAGAAAAAATATGGGGTGAAAACACAAAAATCCGGGATAAAAACACCAAAAATCCGGGGTGAATATGTCTCGTCGGTCAGAGCAAATTGAACATTTTTCAGTGGATTAAAGGGGCCGTGATTTGCTTTTTTTTTTTTTTTTTTACCTCTTTTTTTAAAAACGAATATTCGAATATTCGCTTTGAATCAGTGCCGAATATCCGGAGCTCAAAAAACGCTATTCGGGCCAGCCATAGATATTAGACATTTTTATTGCAGTAGATTTTGTAATAATAATCAAACACATAAAACATTAAGGTACACTTTAGCATGAGTCAATAAATTGACATTTTACAATAATATTATAGCCCACTGTGTTTCCAATAATTAGGTAAAATAACTGATATTGACATGCAATGGAAAAATCTAGTGCTGAGCGCGATTAGACTAGAAATGACATTTTATTGGAAATTAATCAGGTAATGACTTTATAGAGCTTGGTAACGTATGGGCAGTCTCCTGTCTCTCTCTCTCTCAATGCGTTGTGTTAAATAAAATAATTTTTTAAGAGACAGATACCTCTAATATTTATATAATTATTTTTTTCTACTCTTACATTTAGTATTTTATTTACATTTATTGGTTATTAAATGCACAATGTCTTACGAAGAAGAGTATGTGTGATTAATCATGATTAATCACAGAATATTGCAGCTTGCCATCAGCTGCTGGAGCCCTGAGAGAGCACAATTGGCTTTGCTCTCTCTGGGTACAGTAGATGGCGCTCTTTCCCCTCATCACTCCTAGGGTGATGTCGATTAGCACGAGGCTGCGTCTGTGACCTGAGGTATCAGAACCAAGTCGCTGCGCTTTCCTCCGAGTGCACTGTGATGCTATTTAGTTATGCTGCATAAGAAGCAGTTTGAAAAGAAGCGGTGGCTGACTTCACATGTGTCAGAGAAGGCATGTGCTTGTCTTGTGGCATTACTAGTGATGGGGGATATACAGCTGAGAAGCAGCTGATTAGGTGGGACAATTGTCCAGATAAATTAGGGAAAAAACGAGGAAAAAACTAAGGAAAATTAAGAAGAAAAAAAAAACAAAAAAAACAACAGAATATTGAATTTTTACTTTAAAAAAGTTATATTAACTGTTTATTAAATGTGCATAGTCACGTGGAAGAATATGCTAAAACAATAGTTTGCTTATTAAATCTGAAACTGGAGTGAAATTTATTGTAGCCAAGAACAGGACTGGTGTCCCAGACTAGATTAAGCCCAAAACCCAATCCCATTTCACCCCTTGGCTTTACCTCTTACCCCTACCCCTCTGTTTTGTGTGTGCACTCCAAAGAGTAGGTGATGATTCTTGTTAGGCTGAAGGGGTAGGTTAAGGGAAGTGATAGGGCTTGTTAGCCCTTCAAATGGAGATTTTCTCAGATGCACACTTCAAACCGAGGGCTAAGAGAATCGCTGGTAAGATGCAGGCAACACAAAGTGACGCTTAGCACTATTTTAACAGAGTTTAATGTGTGGTTTCAATGTTTGTGGTACAATTCTTCATAACAAGCGTAAAAAAGATTGCTAGTAGTTTGTCTCACTAGCTAGCTAGCTTGCTAACTTTCCTGTTCCACCTTAAATGCTGCCACAGAAGGCAAAGCTGCAGCCTTTAAGGTGGAATGGAAAAATAAAATAAAATAAAAAAAAGCCAATCAAAGCTAATTTTAGCTCTCCATCACAGAGGAATTAAGGAATAGACAATAATAATTAATTTCTGCACCACCTGCCCTCTTTCTAAAGACATACAATAAACACTAAAGTTGACTAGTTAACCAGCAGCAGCTCGGTTACTGAACTTTAGCGCTCCTGATGACGTATCAGGTACTTAAAGGGTTGTCCCAATTCTGTAACTCTATTCCAAGAGTTAGGGTTACCTTTGAAATAAAGGAGAAGGGGTAAGTGGTGTACAATGGGATTGGGCCTAAATGTACTGGTAGTCTAATTGTTCAACTCATGTTCTTCCATATACTTACAATACATGTTAGCGTTGTAGATGTTAAAAATCTCTGTTAAATGGGTCAGACTCGTTTTTTCGTATTTAACAGCAGTCATTTTAACAGGCCTGAGCAGAACGTTCCTCATTAAACAGCTCCAGTCTGCTCTCAGAACAGCACGGGGTCACTGCCCTGACTGGCTGCTGCCTCTGCCCGTCTCACATGGCCCAGATTACTTGTTGAACCGGGATTGGCTGCTCTGATTTGGCATGTGCTGATGTGGACCATGCGGTGGGCGGGGTGCTGGGTGTAAGACACACAGTAGAGTGGTGTACTATGGAATGCATTCTAGGAGAAAGTGGTGTGTGGGTTTTCTGATAAACTGTGGATCAGCAACCGCTCAGAGATTTAACTTCATGCTGAAACAAACCTGAAAACCACTGAAACGCCTTTCATAATAATTATTACAGCCAAGATTCACATGCAATTCAAATTACAGAGAGAGATCAACAACAACCAGAAGCTCCGCCCACTTCTCTACTACAATACAGAGTCCCTATATTCACTAATACTGTACACAACACAAGCCATTTTAACAAGTTCACCATGTCCAAAAGCTCCGCCCACTTCTCTACTACAATACAGAGTTACTATATTCACTAATACCACTTACAACTTTACTACTGTACACAACACAAGCCTTATATTCACCATGTCCAAAAGCTCCGCCCACTTCTCTACTACAATACAGTGTTACTATATTCACTAACACCACTTACTTAACTTTACTGTACACAACACAAGCCTTATATTCACCATGTCCAAAAGCTCCGCCCACTTCTCTACTACAATACAGTGTTACTATATTCACTAATACCACTTACTTAACTTTACTGTACACAACACAAGCCTTATATTCACCATGTCCAAAAGCTCCGCCCACTTCTCTACTACAATACAGTGTTACTATATTCACTAATACCACTTACTTTTAACTGTACTGTACACAACACAAGCCTTATGTTCACCATGTTCAGAAGCTCCGCCCACTTCTCTACTATAATACAGAGTTACTATATTCACTAATACCACTTACTTTTAACTGTACTGTACACAACACAAGCCTTATAACAAGTTCACCATCACCAGAAGCACCGCTCACTTCTCTACTACAATACATTTATTATATTCACTAATACCACTTACTTAACTTTACTGTACACAACACAAGCCTTATGTTCACCATGTCCAGAAGCCCCGCCCACTTATTTACTACAATACAGCTACTATATTCAACAGAAACTTTTTGTTGCAGTAAAAATCTAATCTGCAAAAGGTGGTCCATCAATGAGAAGAGCCCTTTAACTAGGCAAATCCAAACCCTTAAATATCTTCTTTTAGTGTAGAGAAGGTGATTTCCATCCAGCTCATTCACAACCAGCAACTACAGCTGCAGTATCTGAATGGACGTATGACTTTCTATACTCAGAAATACAGTATAGCTCTTCACATGCTGAGAGTGAAACCTGAACTTCCAGACTCCTCATTTAGAACTGGGGTTTGAAGGAGATTCCTGAGACAGCTTATCCTGGAAAACCAACAGCAGACACAGGGAAGAACAACTAGTGGTTCAACCACTAGTGTTTTTAAGATACAGTATTATGGATGTGGCAATATGACGATAAGTTAATGTTACTGAGTTAATTTGATTACACATTTTAATGTGAATCTCTGATGTTCAATATATCACAATTTTCTATGTTATTTTGCAGTATTTGTGTTATTGAAGAGGACAAAATACTTCTAAAACTCCCAAAACTTCCAAAAGATTGTGCACAGATTCAATCTTCTGACAAATATTTCATCTTCGGTTAAAAAAAAAAATTATTTCCTCAAGCTAACTGATATCAAAGTCTTTACAGGCACGTCAGTTCACTCTGCGGCCATCTTGGCAACAAAACTGGGCAGTTATATCCACTCATACAAGACCAGCCTGCAGTCTGTTTGTGAGATTTGGCTCAATAATGGCTACTGCGCCTGCGCAGATCTCCATGACAAAAGGGGAGCTTCCCCACTAGCATGCTAACTATCTTCCACTCACTGCAAAACCAGCAATCTGATTGGCTCTTTTTGTTGAAGGGCGAGACTTTATCCATAAAGGGTGCCATGATTAGCTAGTTAGCTACTAGAACTGTTATTCATACAGTGGTCAGTAACCTGCCTCCTCAATAATAAGGTGATTGACTGAAAGATCACGTTTTAAAGTATTAAATTATATTCAAAATAAAATTACTAGCATCTGCAAAATTACACTGTTATAGTTAGTTATAGTTCTGCATTTTTTTGCTGCATCATATGAAGCTCCCTCTGATATATGACATGAAATAATATGCTGATCTGTAGCGCTGGGCAGTATGCTGGTTCATACGGTATACCGGAAGAAGCTTTAGAACAGTTACGCATTTTTCCCATACCACTAGAGGTGGAGATTAAACTCCCTAAAACTCTGGATATGAGAAACCCTTTTATAGCCCTTTTAAACATATTAATACTGTAACTTGAAGGATAATTTTAAATGCACACTGAATTGAATTTATATGTTAACTGGAGAAAGAAGGGAACTCTGGCTGATTTTAATACTGTAATGCCTCTAATGCCTTCAGAAAAACATTATAAATTATATATTAAATATTAACTAGATATTAAACTTGTGTCTGACATGTATAATAGAGCTTTTGAAAAATATCTCTTTTAAATACTTAAACATAATTTATAGTGTTTATGGAACAATTTAAAAAGGAAGCCGTGTTACAATTGTTGCATATCTTTATCTAAGGTCTATTCTTGACATTCTTCAGCTGTTTTTTTCTGATAATGAAATCTGATTTCTTCATATATTGTGTATTTTTGTGGGACAAAGTAAACCCAATAGTAATCAAAGCCTTAAATGAAAGCCTTAATGCTTGATAATATATGTAACAGTAAAGTAAGTCACAAACCTATATTAAAAAAAAAAAAAAAAAAAATATATATATATATATATATATATATATATATATATATATATATATATATATATATATAAATAAAGAATAAATAAATGAGATAAAATAAAAATACTGTGATATACAGTGAAATCCATGATATGCATTTTGGTCATACTGCCCAGCACTACTGATCTGTGTGATGCACGTTTTTACATGGTTTTGTGTGAATGACCGCTGCAAATAACCCTACACACCCACACAAATAACCCCAAACACCCACACGACTCCAGGACCCTGTAGCACGAGTGCACTGTGACAGATCAGTGTTACCACTCTACACTAAACCCTCTGACACCATTGAGCAACAGCCAGCTGCCACTGAGCAACAGCAAGACTTAAAAACAGATCTATCAATAGAAACACCAAGAACCACAATGTATCACAACACCAAGATATCGCAAGACCACAACATTAATTCGAAAATTCTAGTTCCTTAAAACTGGAATCTAACAAAGTACTTAAAAATGGAAATCAACACTTGCACACATGACATAAATGTAATATAAGCAGGAATGTTTTTTTGATGTATTGCTACTATTTACTAGGGCTCTGTAGAATTATTCAATATGATGCACTCACTACATGAAGCTACATGAAGTTTGGAGGTGTGTAGTGATGAACTAATCTGAAGCTACATGAAGTTTGGAGGTGTGTAGTGATGAACTCTGAAGCTGCATTAAGTTTGGAGATGTGTAGTGATGAACTAATCTGAAGCTACATGAAGTTTGGAGGTGTGTAGTGATGATGAACTCTGAAGCTACATGAAGTTTGGAGGTGTGTAGTGATGAACTCTGAAGCTACATGACGTTTGGAGGTGTGTAGTGATGAACTCTGAAGCTACATGAAGTTTGGAGGTGTCTAGTGATGAACTAATCTGAAGCTACATGAAGTTTGGAGGTGTGTAGTGAGGAACTCTGAAGCTACATGAAGTTTGAAGGTGTGTAGTGATGAACTAATCTGAAGCTACATGAAGTTTGGAGGTGTGTAGTGATGAACTAATCTGAAGCTACATGAAGTTTGGAGGTGTGTAGTGATGAACTCTGAAGCTGCATTAAGTTTGGAGATGTGTAGTGATGAACTAATCTGAAGCTACATGAAGTTTGGAGGTGTGTAGTGATGAACTAATCTGAAGCTACATGAAGTTTGGAGGTGTGTAGTGATGATGAACTCTGAAGCTACATGAAGTTTGGAGGTGTGTAGTGATGAACTCTGAAGCTACATGACGTTTGGAGGTGTGTAGTGATGAACTCTGAAGCTACATGAAGTTTGGAGGTGTGTAGTGATGATCTAATCTGAAGCTACATGAAGTTTGGAGGTGTGTAGTGATGAACTAATCTGAAGCTACATGAAGTTTGGAGGTGTGTAGTGAGGAACTCTGAAGCTACATGAAGTTTGAAGGTGTGTAGTGATGAACTCTGAAGCTACATGATGTTTGGAGGTGTGTAGTGATGTAGTGACTCTGCAGAAAGTTGGTGAACTCTGTGCACTATGCTCCTCAGCATTCAATGACACCACTCTTTAATTTTACACTAACACAGAGTCGCTGTCATTCCCAGTCTCTTCCACTGTATTATAATATCACTGACAGTTGGCTGTGGAATATTTAGTAGTGAGTAGTGAAATTTCAGGTGCTGCATCCTATCACAGTACCACAGTGCAGGAGTTCATTGAGCTCCTGAGAGCCAGACCCATGCTTTCACAAATGTTTGTAGAAGCAGTCCCAGCATGCCTAGCTGCTGCTTTTATACACCTGTGAACATGAAAGAGTGATTCACAAACACCCAAGTTCAGTGATTTGGATGGGCGAGCGAATACTTTTGGCAATAGAGTGTATATTTGTGGCATAAAAGGACATAAAAGAACATTAATATAAATGTATTGCAAATAAAATCACATGAACAACCAAGTGCAGCATTTTTTAGCTTCCATGGGACATGTCAAAAGTCATTTGGTTTGGCTCTAGTCTCATTACTGGTTTATGCAGTAACATGTATACAGTTTTCATTTAGCTGAAAACATCATGTAAACATGGTCAATCACTTAATCACTCCTTCCCTAATCTACAGCACTCTATACAGCCCAGTACAGCATGCTGAATGAGAGCTTTCAGGAACAAGCGAGCCGTCAGCCTGAGTCAGTGTGATCAGGTTAGCAGATCTAAAATACTGGAGGAACTGAGCAGCTTACTGCTAATCTAACTTAGGCCTGTTTACCTCACTGCCTACCTGCCTCTAGAAGATGTGGGGAAACAGAGGGCTGCTAATTCAGCACAGCAGCACAACAACAACACAAGCAACATTCCTAAAGAAAGAACACAGATGAACAGCCTTCCAGGCAGATGATCTGCTGTTGCTACATGGTCACGAGAGAGAACCTATCTTGGTTTAGGTGGCTGCTATGGTAGCCCAGGTGGCTGCTATATTTTTTTATGCAGTTGCATTTACATTTAAAGTGGTGTAATGGCATTTTAAAGCTGCTAAGTGCCTACACTTCCTCTAGTTTTTTTTGCACTGATTCAAGAACAAAAAAACAATACAACAAATGGAGAGAGAATATGTAAAGCAGTAACAGGGTATCTAATAGGGTCTCTAACAGGGTAAAAGTATGTCCATTTATCTATCCATCCATTCATGCAAGTCAGTGCACCTATCTGTGTGTTTATCTCTATCAGTCACGGTTGTGTTAATCTATCTATCTATCTATCTATCTATCTATCTATCTATCTATCTATCTATCTATCTATCTATCTATCAGTCCATTTATTTACCAGTATTTAGCTCTGTCAGTAAATCTATTTTATCTACATATGTCTCTCAGTCTATCTATCTATCTATCTATCTATCTATCTGATTATCAATGTGTCAGTCCATTATTTTATCTAGCTCAGTCAGTCAGTTTATCTATCTATCTATCTATCTATCTATCTATCTATCTATCTATCTATCTATCAATCAATGTATCTGTCTGTCTGTCTGTCTGTCTGTCTATCTATCTATGTGTGTCTGTCTGTTTATCCATCTGTCAGTTCATTTATTTATCTATTTCTGTAGTCAATCTATACAAATATGTATCTATCTATCTATCTATCTATCTATCTATCTATCTATCTGTCAATTTATTTACCAGTATTTAGCTCTGTCAGTAAATCTATTTTATCTACATATGTCTCTCAGTCTATCTATCTATCTATCTATCTATCTGATTATCAATGTGTCAGTCCATTATTTTATCTAGCTCAGTCAGTCAGTTTATCTATCTATCTATCTATCTATCTATCTATCTATCTATCTATCTATCTATCAATCAATGTATCTGTCTGTCTGTCTGTCTGTCTATCTATCTATGTGTGTCTGTCTGTTTATCCATCTGTCAGTTCATTTATTTATCTATTTCTGTAGTCAATCTATACAAATATGTATCTAGGTTTATCTATCTATCTATCTATCTAAGTGTCTATCAGTGCATTTATTTAACGGTATTTAGTTCTGTCAGCCAACCTATTTATCTACATATGTCTCTCAGTCTATCTATCTATCCGTCTATCTATCTCTCTCTCTCTTTTTCTACATTATGACAGTTAGCTAAATATGAGCAATGTTGTGCAAAGCAAATGCAAAGTACTGCAGGAGTCAGAAGAAACACCACTTTTGTTTGTCAAATAAATTAAATAATAATAAATGAACTAACCTACCCTACTGCAAACACCCAGATCAGATTTAAATAATTAAAAGTATTAAATTAAATCAGAGATAAACCCTTAATAACTAGCAGATCAGGAGAGTTAGTCAAAAGTTCAGAGCTTCTAATTAAACCCTGAATTTATCCGCAGACTTTTATAAACCTGTGCGTGTTAAAAGTTTAAACCCTCATTAATTAATGGTTCATAACTTTTAAACACCAATAAAGACTAAAAGATGGTGTTTTAGTCTTCAGTCTGGGGTTATAACGGAGCTAATTAGCTCTGGCTAACAGCGCTCTGTTCATTTAAGGTTACGCTGTTAGCTAAACAGCTAACTAGCGCTAACATAGCTAGCTATCCAAGTTTACTGGCTGATTAGCTTAGCTTAGCCTAGCCTAGCCCGGTCCCGTTAACACTGACCTGATCCGCTACATCCTCCGCCGTGCTCATGAGATCCTCCTGCCCCATGGCTGTCGCGTGCGCAGGTGTGTACAGGTGTGTGCAGGTAGCCGCGCTGCTGTTACAGGTTATTTCAGCTTATTTCTGCTCTTCTCTCAAACTCTTCCTCCCCCTGTCTGTTTCTGCAGAGCAGGCCTCCGCCGTCCCACAATCCTCCACTGCGCTCAGGCCCCCCTCACTCAGCGCTCTGCACTGCTTTGTGCCACGTGTACTGACTGATCAGCCCTCAGTGCTGTCTATACGTCTCATCATCCACCAAACACCTGTACAGTACAGGTATACTAAAGCATCTCAAAAAATAAAATATCATTGAAAAATTACTTTATTTCAGTAATTCAGTTCATGTTGATGATTATGGTTTTACAGCCAAAATAAAATCAGTGTCTCAGAAAATTAAAATATTATACAAGAGCAATTGGTATTTTTGGAACAGTATGGGCAGTGTGCCAAGTCCTGTTGGAAAATGAAATCCGCATCTCCATAAAAATTGTCAGCAGAGGGAAGCATGAAGTGCTGTAAGATTTTGTGGGAAAAATAAAACTGCACTGACTTTAGACTTGATAATAAAACACAGTGGATCAACACCAGCAGATGACACATGACTCTCCAAACCATCACTGATCATCAGTACATTTTACATTTAATTTGTAAATGAAGGGAGCAGAGTCTGGAGGAAGAGTGGTCTGCTCGAGGTCTAGGACGAAGTTTCCACCAATCAGTGATGGTTTGGAGAGACATGTCATCTGCTGGTGTTCATGCTTCCCTCTGCTGACAACTTTTATGGAGATGTAGATTTCATTTTCCAGCAGGAATTGGTACACTGTCCACACTGCCAAAAGTACCAATTGATCTTGTATAATCAAATTTTCTGAGACACTGGTTTTTGGGTTTTAATTAGCTGTAAGTCATAATAATCATCAACAATAAAATAAATAAACGCTTAAAATAGATCACTCTGTGTTTAATACCTCTATATAATATATGAGTTTCATATTTTCAACTGAATTACTGAAATAAGCATCTTTTCAATGATATTTAATTTTTTTGAGATGCACAAGTATAGTATTTCAATTTGATTAACACTCAGCACTGTCTAAACACCTGTAAAGTACTGATATACAGTATTTCAATACTTGATGGTGTTTGCGACTGCACTTGAGGATACTTTCAAATACGTTTTTCTGATTGACTGATCTTCATTTATTTATATTATATCTTAATTATTTGAGTAGTTCTTCCCATAATGTGGATTAGAGTATTACTAAAATAGAGCTATTCACTGTATACCAACTCTACCTCTTCACCACTTTACAACTGATGCTCTCAAACTAATTAAAAGACAAGAAATTTAAGTAATTAACTCTTGAGAAATTCAGCACAGCTGTTAAATGAAATCCTGAATTCCATGTCACTCTACCTTATAAAGCTGACTGAGTTGCTGTCATCTAAGCATGAGGTGTACTTTGAAGAATCTAAAAATAAAACAAATTCTGATGTATACCTTTTTTTGTTTGCTAAATAATTATATGTTTCCATAGTTCTTTATGGTTTGGATGACTTCAGTATTAATCTACAATGCAGAACAATTTTAAAGTAATGTTAAAATAAAAACTAGTGAATTTAAGGTTTTGATTGGTACTGTATATACACGTGTAATAAGGGATATTGGCATTGGCTCCGAATTCCCATATCAGTGCATCTACACCTAGTCCTTATATACATTAAAGATATAAAGGAAGGTGGCTGCTATGATGGTTGGTGTGTATACACTTATCATGTAGAGTTTTTAAACATTGTGTCACTCACTCTACACTCCTACCAATAGCTGCTACTTCTCTAGTCCTTCATCAGTGCTCACAGGTTGCTGTTCGTGGAATATTCACTAAGGTGTTTAGCAGCATCACAACTGCACTGTGCCTGATCCACTGCAGTGCTGAGAATCATGACCCACCACAGTAAAATTAACATAATACAGTATGCAGGATCAGATACAGGACTACATTCTGTAATTATAGAACTACAACATATCCTACATAATCAGTGGAGAAACAAAAGGTGATCATAATGTTGTGAAGCACAAAAGGATTAATTCAACTCAACAGTACTGTTTATTTAGTTATTTTATTCACATACATACAAGTATGCAAGCTGTTGGTCTCAGGGAAGCTATAGAAAGTAGTTTGACTTTTTTCTAATCTGTGTCCAATATCTACGTTACAAACATCTGATGCAATACAGAGTACGTGTTTGCAAGCATAGTAAAAATATCAAACAAGAAAAAAAGTCTTAATATTTCACACGTCAAATTTAGAGCAATGCAGTGCAGTGTGATGATTTTGGACAAGAACTTAAGAACTCTGGTTCTGACACCATATACTGTAAATATGGCTGCCTTTAGTGG
This sequence comes from Astyanax mexicanus, assembly GCF_023375975.1. NCBI lineage: Eukaryota > Metazoa > Chordata > Actinopteri > Characiformes > Acestrorhamphidae > Astyanax > Astyanax mexicanus. Next base: position 8,303,982 of record NC_064408.1, read on the forward strand.
ACTAGGCTTAAATATGGAAAAACTACAATGCATATTGAACTAAATTTAAAAAGTATAGTGTTGAAGATAATTAGGAGATGTAAAACTGGCCCTTAATAGCTGTACTTGGTCACTCCAGCTTTTACAGTAAATATTATGCCACTGAAGAAGCAAAACCTTGCATCTCCAAAGCAGTAACTTTACCTGAGAAAGAACTAAAAAAAAAAATAACAGGTCAATGGACCTACAATAGATGTCCAAATGTTTGTAGACACCCTTCTAATAAATGCATTCAGCTACTTTAAGTTACAACCTTACATTTCTGACACTGATGTGCAAATAAATGTAAATGCACACAGACACACAGTTTGTCTAGGCCCTGTGGAGAAGTACTGCCTATAGAATAGGACTCTCTAAAAGCAGCAAAACATTAACCTATTTTGGCCCTATGCCTAATGCCAGGTGTGGGCTTGAGGGGTATAAAGAGTTTTCTCTGGACAGTAGAGACAGTTACACCAACAAAAGTTAACATAGAAACAATGAATGAGCAGGTGTCCCAATTTTTTCTGCCAATATGGTTTAGTCAATTAAATATTAGTGTTTTGTGGAGAACTGTAGGTGCTGGTGGCATACATCTCATTAAGTAATCAGAACAATTTATTTCCATCCCCCCATGAAACACTGTATTTCCACAATTTACAGACCAACCAATGTTTATAAGTTATGGGTAAAAACACATCAATAAATCAACATCAATAGACATGGAGATACAAGTTTTTGTCCTGATGATATATAAATAACCTGTATTAACATCTTCAGTCAGTCAACAGTAGTGACCATTAATTTCTACACCAAGGAAAAGAGGTTTGTTTTGAAGGTACACTGATCAGAGCCATAACATTAACACCACTGGCAGGTATATGTAAAAACCCTGATTTACTGTCAAGGGGTGGAAAATAGCTAAGCATGCCAAAAGTCATGGGATAGGAACTACTACTGTGTACCAGGAATCTTGCCATGAAAATCAATGCACTGTCCTCCTGCATTGAATGTGGATTTGGTTGTTTCTTCCAGAGTTACTTGTCTGTTCACATGGACAATTCTAGCCAGAAGCCACTGGTCACAATCATCATCACCCATTGCTCTGTGCTGTCTATGCTGGGTAGCAATGATAGTGGCCTTTTAAGACATTTTCCCTGTACACACATGACCCTGTGGATCACAAAGCATTAAATACCCACACTTTAGAACTTCATAACTGGAATGCCCCATCCATCTGGACCCACTATCAGGCCTTGGTCCAACTACCATAATTCACAGGACCTACTCGTTTTATATTAAGCAGGTGGTTGTAAAGCAATGGCTGATCATATCCCATTAAAATCAGACCAAGACTTCATCAAATATCAATCACAACAATAGCAGCCATATCACATATTATAACAAGTCTTCAAACTACAGCAGAAACATAGAACTTTGTAGGACAGGCACATCTTCAAGTCTCCTGTCTGCACAACCCGTCACTTGAGCTGGAAGCTGCGTTCTCCCCAACTGAATGTCCTACAACAAACGGTAGGTCAGCAACTGTCGCCTTCACAGAATCCGTGTAATTGGTCTTGGCCATCCATACCTGTCGCCTGACAGCCACCGACGCCGCCATGATCCTTCCAGACAGTTCCGCCTGGTGCGAGGAGAGCTGTAGCATGAATTGTCCGATGAGTTTCAGCTCATTTAGAACAGTTGGAAGCTTTTGAGAACACAGTTCCTCTGAGATCTCTGCTAGAAGATGCTTCTGATAGTCTGAAAGGTATCGCAAATAGTTAGCAGTCTTGGCCAGCATGCCTGCAGTCTGGTAGGCCTTTTCCACGAGAGCTTCTGTGAACTTCCAGTGCTCTGAAGGAATGGAGCGCTCCTTGTTTTCTGAGGGACTGACCGCTTGAAAGATGGCGGACATGAAGCTGTTGACTTGAGGCATGTGGTCGTAAGCTGAGGACTGGCAGTCGTGGAGCTTGTACAACTCTGAAAAAATTGGCCTGAAGGGTTTTGAGCTCGCTGGGTTGGACCAAGTGATTTGCAACAAATCTTCGAATTCCGGCACCATGGTTGGAAGTGGTGGGTCAGAGGAGTTTGGCGATGCTGGAAATTCAACGCCCAGATGTTTGGCAGCACGATTTACGAGATTCTGCAACTCTTCGGACGCGAGATCCTCTTGCAACTGCATGTCGTTCGCAAAAGTTTGAGGCTGAGAATCAGTGTCTCCTTCGCCCTCAAGTGGCAAACCTGGCTTTGAACCACTTGAGATACTTGAGACACCTGAGACTAAGATACCCATTTGCCCTTCTTCTTGTTTAACCACAACTGATGATGGGTCAATGGATCCAGTCACCATGGGTTCAACATTTAAACCTGTTTGTTCTCCTCGATCCACCTGGGTTGAGAGGCTGAAAGGTTGGGAGATTTCCAAATTTTTATTAGTATTTGAACAATCTGGAAGAGAAATCGCTGAGGATCCTTTCTTCTCAAGAACCTCAATCCTTCTCTCCAGCATGCTCCAGTGCACTTGCATTGCCCTCTGCTGGGCTTCCAGTTTTTGCTGCACCATCTCTAAGAGCTGTCCGTTTCTTCGTTCCAGCCTGGCGGACCTTATGGATTCTCGACATGCCCTCTTGCCCTTGACAGATGATTCGAAGGTTGATTCACAGGAGGAGCTCCAGGATGATGAAGACGATGGAGATGGGGAACGTTTTCGCCTACGTCCGCAACCCCTGCTTGAGTGTCTTGTGCAGCAGGAGTGACATCTTGAAGAGTGGCGCCTTTTGTGGGACGTAGAAGGCATTGGTGGAGGGTTTGGATGCTCCACAGATGGAGCAGAGTCAGATGTATGCTGCAAGGCTAAACGCGATACGTATGTTCCCTTTACAATGCCAGCATTAGGCTCAGACAGTCCAGGAGATGGAGACAGAATAGTGAACATCACTGGCACAGTTGAAGATGATGGAGCTGCTGCCCCCATATCAGTCCGTGAAGTGGTTGGTGTGGCAGCCGCCACCTTCACTGGTCTGGACTCTGTAACCAATGCAGGTGGAGTCACGGGCTCCAGCTTGGGCTGAAGTCCAGCCTGAGCAGCTTCGTTCTTCTTCTGCTGGGTCTCCTGGTGCATCACCTCCTGCACCTTGGTGAGACGCTTGATGCAGGTGCTCCAGTCCATCTTGGCACAGTGTGGGCACTTGCCGTACTCCAGGACGGCCTCCTTGGCATGCTGAATGCCCAAGCAAAGCAAGCACTTGTCGTGGGTGTCCTTGGACTGGATTTTGTAATTGCGGCAAGCACACCAGGTGAACTTCACAGTCGAGCTTGCCATGGTGTACAGCCAGGCTTGGTCAAGGTGATTCCACGGACCTCATAAGTACATTCCTAAAAAACATAAATACAATAATAAGTGCACGTGTGCATAGAAAAATAAGTAATTGGGCACCTGTTCAATCCCTGTTTCTTCTAAAATCAAAGGAATTCATCTAAAGATACTGATGATGTGAGATTTGGAGCACTGCGAAAAGCCTTCTCCAAAACATCCCAAAGATTCTCAATGAGCTTAAGATCTGGACTCTGTGGTGAACTCTCTCAATCCATGTGTGAAAATGATGATGTCATGCTCCCTGAATTACTTTTTTGCAGCCCCATGAATCCTGACATTGTTATCTTGGAATATGTTCGTGTCATCAGGGTATAAAAAATCCATTAATGGAATAACCTGGTCTATATTCAGTATATTCAGGTAGTCAGCTGACCTCAATCTGGATTAATCATATGAACTTCCTCCATTGCTCCAGAGTCCAATCTTTAAGGTCTCTAGAAAACCCAAGCCATTTTGGCCAGTTAGCCTTACTGATAAGTGGTTTTCTTAAGCTACATAGCTGTTTAGTCCCAATCCCCGGATCTCCCTTTGTTTGCATTGTGAGTGTGGAAATGCTCTTACTTTCACTATTAAACATATTCCTGAGTTCTAAGGGTAACAAAGCTAATCTTTACTACTTTAATTAGAACTTCACTAATACCATTAGTGATTCTGCCTTTAGTAGTCCCATCCCAAAACTAAGTTGAATCTACATTTATTTTTCCATTTTTAATGGATGGTATTGTATTCTGTACTGGTATTGCAATTTAATATTAATTATAAATATTAATATAATTATTTGTAGGAAGCACTTTTCTTTTAAAATAATTAAGGTAAAAAGTTACAGAGGCACTAAAGCATATTTTTTCATTAGTAGTATTTTATAAACCTTTACTTACCTTCAAAAAACGCTTTTACTGCAGTCATTTCTGCCTTTACTGTGCTATAGGTGAGGATAATAGCTATTTTATTAAACATAAGGAGATGAAACTCAAAGATGTGCGTCCAGATGGGAATAAAATTACCAGAGGACCATGGAGTTTAGCGAAAAACAGTAGATAATTTTCTGTAATTTTCTCTGAGGACGTCTGAGAAAAACACATACATGGTCGTTCCAGACAGGAATAAAATCACAGAGAACCCCCGATAAAAGAAAAAAAATCACCCCAGAATAGGGGTGGGCAAAATTATATCGTATACAATATATCGTGACACAGAAATATCATGATATTAAAAATCCATATTGTGATAATAGGGCTGTTCTGTCTTAAAAGTAGTCTATTATTTACTGTGAAGCTTTAGGTGTATTTATTGTATAGCTGTTTTAGTTTGCAGTTTATATGCATGCACTAAATATTCTGCAATACTGCATTATTTTATGCTTTATTATTTATTTTGCCACATTATTATACTGGTATAGAATTATACTATATTCCTGAAACGAATGAATTATTTTAGTTTTCCTATATCGCCAAGTATATCGTTATCGCAAAAATACCCTGAAATATCGTGATATTATTTTAGATCAATATCGCCCACCCCTACCCCAGAACCCCCTGAGAAACTAATCCTAATGTGTGTTTTACTGGATGAGCAGCTGGTCTTTAGCTGCATTTTTAGCAGGGTAGTCTAAACTTTAAGATGATAAATGAATAAAAATCCTTAATTTCAGATGAGGGTGTGAATGGGTAAGGCTGCATTCCTCACAGCTCGTGGTTTATCATCTGCTTTTTGCTGTTTTTTTTGTTTTCAATTTTATATCAGGGTGTTCATCAGCTACAGCTTCAGTGCTGCACTGTGCTACTGCAGCGGCTCTATAGCTACACACACACAGAGGGAGAGAGAGAGAGAGAGAGAGAGAGAGAGAGAGCGAATGGTTACCTGTAAACGCGGTGTATTTTATATAAATACTGAATTTCAGCCTCTTCAGCACCCTGAGCCACATAAACACACACTCCCGCTGCGGTGACGTCATACACCTGCGACGGACCCCCACTCCCCTCCTCACTGATTTAAAGAAGCAGTCCTTAACATTCTTCTTTTAAATTTAAAAGCAGAAGTACTTAATATTTCTCTTTTAATTTTAAAAGCTAGAGTCCTTAATATACTTCTTTTTAATTAAAAGCTGCAGTCTTTAATTTTTTTTTTTTTAAAGCTGTAGTCCTTAGTATTTCTCTTTTCATTTTAAAGCAGCAGTCCTTAATATTTCTCTTTTAAATTTAAAAGCAGTAGTCCTTAATACTTCCTTTTTACATTTACAGCTGTAGTCCTTAATATTTCTCTTTTAAATTTAAAGCAGCAGTCCTTAATATTTCTCTTTTAAATTTAAAGCAGTAGTCCTTAATACTTCCTTTTTACATTTAAAGCTGCAGTCCTTAATATTTCTCTTTTAAATTTAAAGCAGCAGTCCTTAATATTTCTCTTTTAAATTTAAAAGCAGCAGTCCTTAATATTTCTCTTTTAAATTTAAAGCAGTAGTCCTTAATACTTCCTTTTTACATTTACAGCTGTAGTCCTTAATATTTCTCTTTTAAATTTAAAGCAGCAGTCCTTAATATTTCTCTTTTAAATTTAAAGCAGTAGTCCTTAATACTTCCTTTTTACATTTAAAGCTGCAGTCCTTAATATTTCTCTTTTAAATTTAAAGCAGCAGTCCTTAATATTTCTCTTTTAAATGTAAAGCAGCAGTCCTTAATATTTCACTTTTAAATTTAAGCAGCAGTCCTATATATTTCTTATTTTAGATTTAAAGCAGCAGTCCTAAATATTGCTTTGTTTAAATTTAAAGCAGCAGTCCCTAATATCCATCCATACATCGTCACAATCGGTTTATCCTTCAAGGTCACGGGGGTGGAAGGTTCCTGGAGCCTATCCCAGCCCGCATCAAGCGGAAGGCAGTATGCACCGTAGAAGGTCCTTAATGTATGTACTTAAAATTTAAAGCAGCAGTGCCTAATATTTCTCTTTTAAATTTAAAGCAGCAGTCCTTAATATCTTCCTTTAAATTTTAGGAAGCAGTCCTTAATATATCTTCTTTTAAATTTAAAGAGGCAGCAGTGTTTCTCAGTGGTATAGAATCCCATTTCGACCTACTGCTAAGTCAAACTAAGTCATAATTATGTGATACCAAGTTGTAATTTGCATCTCGTAATTATAACTTAGCATTGTGTAATTATAACTTAGTGAAGGACACCCTTTTTCGGCAGAAATGAGATATGACACAGTGGACCAACATCAGCAGATGACATGTTTCTCCAAACCATGTCCACTGTGTTACATCAAGCCCAAAGTCAGTGCAGTGTTTTCCCAGAAAATCTTACAGCACTTCATGCTTCCCTCTGCTGACAACTTTCATGGAGATGCGAATTTCATTTTCCAGCAGGACTTGGCACACTGCCCATACTGCCAAAAGTATCAATTGGTCTTATATAAGATTATAATTTTCTGAGACACTGATTTTGGGGTTTTATTGGCTGTAATAGTCAACAATAAAAGAAATAAAAGAAATAAACACTTAAAATAGACCACTTAGATAGATAATTATTATTTTTTTAATGCACCTGTAGACATCATGAAGACAGTTAATCCTTCATAATACTGATTTGGCTTCTTTTCACAGATATCAGCAGTAATATGCGAATGTGAATGAGACATATTCAGAATCATAGTCAGAAAGGTGGAGTCAGGGTTAATGCACACAGAACTTTATTTAGCTTTTTTAACTTTGCCAGCAGGCTTAAAACCTCTCTTTTTCCTGTTGTTCTTCAATTTCTTGGTAAAACCAGCAGACTGGACCTGCAAAAGAAGTGCAACACTGTCAGAAATTATATTTAAAATATAATAAAAGTATATTACCTTGTACAACCTTTATTTACAACAAGTTATACATTTGAAATATTTTTAACCTCATACTTTCACAGTTAAATCTCAAGGTCTAAATTGTATTACATTCTTCCTAAATGCTAACAGACCTTTTTGCGTTTCTGTTTTGCTTGTTTTTCATCTTTTTCAGAAATCTCCATTTCATCATCCTCATCTGTCAGGAAATTGTCTTCATCTTCCTCCATTTTTTCTTGCTCCTCTGGCTCCTTTAGAGTAAACAATGTGGCTGTGGGGAACAGAAAGTGAGAACATAATCTTAAATCTGCAGTAATTGGCCTAGATGTGCCAGAATTCAGTATATAAATTAACGCCAACCATATGGAACAGTGGGATAAATATTTATATCGTATATGAATACATATATGTATGCTAGGCACCCGTTATAAATAAGAAAATGGTCATTAGCATTTGTAGTGAGCTGAGCAGCTTCTTTTAAAGTGGTCATATAGACTATATTGCCAGAAGTATTTACCCATCACTGAAACTAAACTCTATGGCCACAGGTTTATAAAACCAAGTGCAATACAATGTATTGGATGTAGGATTATAAGTATGACAATAGTAAGGTTTTTTCTTGTGAAAACTGTTTATTTGGGTGAGTAAACCGTTTACCATTTATTTCAGAAAGGTTAGATTTCCAGATTTCCATGAAGGCTGGGTGAAGCAGCATTAGCATTAGAGGCTAACCACCAGCACCATACAGAGAAACCCTGACTGTTCCAGTAAGCCAGGGTGACATCAGCTAAAAGTTCGTCCCATGTGGCTTGTTTTAACATGGTAAAAATGCAGGCTAAAGTCCAGTATGCTCGTCTCTGAACAGCGAAAGAGCTAGAGCTAGCGCTTAACGGCTAATGCTAATGCTGCTCCAGCAGTGTTAACCGGGGTTAGCAGCAGACTGCAGTCTGATAATATTCACCTCTGAACGGAGAAAAAGCTAGCGCTGTGGTTAGCGGATAATGCTAATACTGATCCATTCTAATACTGATCCATGTTTACACTGATTGAGAACTAAACTGAAACTCCTGTATAACGCTGTACTTTAGCAGATTGGCTCTACTGCTTCTTAAAAACTGACTGATAAAATTCATAAATAAGGCACACCAGATTTTTAGGTGCACTGATGATTTTAGGGGAAAATTAATGGATTTTTAAGTGCGCCTTATAGTGCAAAAATACAGTACTTTAGCAATATAGTGTATTCATGATTTTTGTGATTTTGTTTTGGTTTTAATTTAATATAATATTGAAAAATGCAGTATGATATGCTGATATGGTGAGGAATAGAACAATACTGGGAATTCTGGAGCACTGGCATGTATACCTGCAATAGGAACAGTATTTTTTAATTTTCAGAGGACTTCTCAGCATTAAATTCAGTGTGCGATCAACTTTAGCATACATGTTTTTGTGCTTTAAGAGCTGGAGTGTGGGACACTCACGTGGATAGAGGTCGGACATGCTGTCCTCTGAGTCGCTGCCCTCCTCGTCGCTGGAGCTGGGGGCCCAGATTCCACTGTCCTGCTTCTGTTTTGGCTTGTGTTGCTTCTCGCTGGCACTCTCCATGCCATCATCTGTGTGCTTGCGTTGTTTCTTGTGTCTGAGACGGGCTGGAACGAACTGCACCCCCTGCTTCACACACTCCTCATCTGAAACCAGATTAGATTAGATTAATTTATGGCCGGTCTAGCACAGAGTACCGTGTGTGTGTTCCAAAAGAGTTTGTAGACCTTAACAAGCATCTGAAAACGAGATGTTATCCATTTTATTGCTGCAGTAATCGCACCTACCCTTCCTAGAACACCTTTAAAGAGACTAAAATCACTACTTAGTAGGGGTGTCACAATTCTCTAAATCCTCGATTAACTTTTATTTCCGATTTTAGGGTCACGATTCGATTCGATTCTCGATTTTCTTTTTTCTTTTTTTTTTTACAGCAGAGAGGCCTATGCCAGTTTTAGATTAGTCTATGGTCATTCATTGGTTTGATTTATCAAATTTACAATATCTTATCTCAAAAGGTGGGCTTGATATAAGTGATGCAAAGTGATACAAGTGATCTGTAATACACCACATTAGGCACTAATGGTCAAATTTAAATGATTTAATTAAGATATATTTGTAATGCCATCTAGTGACTTTTTTTGGTAGCAGCAATGTGCAACATAAAATATATAATAAAAAAATACAGGAATAGTCATGTATAAAATAATAGAACAATTAAAGCCTTAACAAACTGAACTCTATCCTACTGTTACAGTTAAACATGAGAAATAAGACTTTAAGACTTTTTCGGTTCCTGAGAATGACAAGTTTTTTTCTTTAACAAAGATACATTATTAACTTCATCTGAGAGAAAGATGCTCCTTAAGGTACCAAAACTATTAACATATTTCAGGCTAGACAAAACAACTGTTATTTTTATATTTTCAAGTTTTTCTTTAAGAAGATGAGAATGTCTAAATTCTCTGGAGAAAGAGCTGCTCTTTGAGCTACAGTGTGCTGCGCCATTTGCGGGAGGGATCATCGATCCGCTTTTTGACTTCGATGCTCGAGACCATGACATAATTTCGATCGATTTCGATGAAAAATCAAAATCGCGACACCCCTAATACTTAGAAAGGAATTAAATTAAATAGGAATACCTGCGTTGAAGAATTCTGAATGTTAAATTTTGTGAAACTACCAATACCAAACTACTATTCCGTGACTCCAATAAATCTATAATTCCTGATATTTGCTTATTTTTTATCCTCTTCAGATGTACATCTTTAAAATTAGATCCTAAATCTTAATAATAAAATATTCATGTCATTATTAGAGAGGTACTTACATTCTCCTAGAGCTTTTTTATAGCGTTTTCCATTAATGTGTCGTAGAACGTGCTCAGGAACTCGATTGAGGTGTCTCAGGGTCAGCTTGCAAAAAAGGTGATTTCTGTAGTGAAAGAAACTTTGAATGTTAGCTAATACAGCTAAGCTAACAAGATATTATAATCAAGCCCTTAAATAAGAGGTCAGAATATAAATAAACAATAATAAAATCATGTTCGCCTTAGCCTCAGTTTATCTTTCCGGCACCAAGATTCAAGGCTGAAGCAGCATTAGCATTAGTTGCTAACTGGGCTAAGTGCTACCTGGGACAAACCGCTAGCTAATATCTTCCAGGCTTACTGGAACACTCAGGGTTCCTCAGTGTAGTGTTATTGCTAATGCTAATGCTGCTGTACCCCTGTTCCTTACTAGTGTTGCATTATCTGCCTTATAATCTTGTGCGCCTTATGTCCAAAAAATAGGGTACAAAAATTGTAATATGGATTCGGGCCTATTTATATATATATAAAAAAAAACATATCTGATAAGATTTCTAATGATATTTAGAACACACAAAAACTATAAGAAACCTGCAGATATTAGCAGTGACTGGACTTACGGTTGTTTGGTACTGGGGACCAGATGTGGTTCATACTGGCTGTAATTGAATTCAGCATTGGCAGACAGTTTCTTGTATTTATTTCCAGATATGAAATGTTGCAGCTCTGTAAGGTTGCAGGGAAACTCGTGTCCATTCAAAGTGCACTTGACCTGAAAGCGGAGAACAGTTTTGATTAGACTAGACTTGTCACATAATCCCTTAAAGGCCAGTATACTGACTGACATGCCATATGTCATGGGACAGGAACCAGTATTGTGTCCTGTGTCTTTTGCCATGCCCCTAAAAATAAGGTAAATAAATGATAAGTTTGCAGATACAGTAGCAGTCCAAGGTTTAGACACACCTTCTCAGTCACTGTTTGCTTAATTTACTTATATAAAGCAATTTCTATATTGTAGATTAATATTAAAGACATGAAAACAATTAAGGGACACTTACTGTATAGAATTCTGTAGTAAACAGTAAAAAAGTGTTAATCCTCCACATTAATCCCCTGATCTAAACCTGATGAACTGAGATGGTGATTTGAGGTGGTTTAATTGGGATGAGCTGCAGCTTCACAGCATGAAGAAAAACCAGCAGCAACTATTGTTCAGCACCTCCAGAAACTCCTTCCTTCAAGACGCTGAGAAAACTATTCCAGGTGACTCTCCCTCATGAAGACACTGAGATTAAAATACCATTTAGGAGATTAGAAGCTACTTATAAGCTATGTAGGAGCTACTTCTAAAACATATTCTGGTTTGTTTAACACTTTTTGTTTACTAAATTACTCAGAATGTATTCCTGTATATCTTTAATATAGTCTTTAATATTAAATTTACAATGCAAAAAAAAAAAAAACATAAAAAAAAAGAAAAAACACACATTGAATGAGATTAGGTGTGTCAAAACGTTTCACTGGTATTGTAACTATATAACTTACATATGTAATATCTGATAGAGCTGTGTGTATTTGCAAAAACTTACCAATACAATACAAATCATGATACAGGGGTCACCATTCAATATATTGGAATTCTTTCAAATTGTAATAGTATAAAAACACAATTATAAAATCTCAATAAAAGAATAATTAACTTTTTTTTAAATCCAGTCAGAACAGTGAATAGATCTAACTGTACAACACTGCCATCTAGTGGTCGCGGTTTAATCACCACACAAAATGAACCACTTCTGACCCCAATCTTGACATCTAAGCTAATAATTATTTTTTTAAATTAATACAGTATTGCAAAACAAAATATTGCGATTATTTGATATATATCAAATTAATATTTTCTTAGACCCCTAATATCTGATATTGGCATTGGCCCAGAATTCCCACATCGATGCAAACCTAATTCCAACAATTTGTCGAACACATGTAATGAAGAATAAAGGCTTTATTGTAAGAAGTTCTCATGGAGTATATAAGCAGCACCAACATCTAGAAAAGTTTACATGCAAGATTGAGCCTATACATATTATACCCAGGACAAATAAAGAACACACACATCTATAAATGTCATATATTAAGAAGTATTAAAGCACCTTCTTGCCATCAGTGAGCTCCAGAAAAGGCTGGTTCTGGAGAAATTTCCTGAGCTCAGCTGAAAGCTCATCCATCTCTGTAGATCTGAAGCTGAAGATCCTCCACGTGTGGAAATAAACCAGCTGTTTGTTTCAGTTCACTGATCTGATTTTCATACTGATATTCTAAACCAGTTCACAGATCAGCAGCTCTGTACCTGCAGCAGATTATTAATCTACAGAGATTATTAACACACAGCTAGATCTGATAACTTTCTGCTGCTGTGTATTATTTACTGTGTGATCTGAGCGGCCATGCTGCTTTTTGAGGGTCCTCCAGGCAGAAAGGCAACCTGCAGAGCGCCTAAATAAAATAAAACAATACAAAATAAAAGCCCATGTAGTCGTGGCTAATAAAGATTTTGTAATAAAGATTAATAAAGATTACACAACACATGATGCTGTTTTGGTGTTTCTTTGATAATTATATAATAAAAAAATATTCTTACTATCGTTATATATGTATTTTTATTATACGTAATACAAACAAAACAATAAAAATAAACAATAATGATAAAAAAATCACAGTATGTGTCATAAATAATAATAAAAATATATAAAACTGAATCGTTAAATTAAGGAAGTTTCATAAATAAAAGAAATAAAACATTTAATATGGATTAAAATAATAGTACAATTATTACGAAAATAAAAAAGAGTAATAAAATAATCATTATAATCACACTGTAGACAATATATAATAAGAAGTGATGTTAGACAAACATTTTATTACATAAATAATAATAATAAAAATAAAAATAAAAATAAAACAATAGTACAATTGTCACGAAATAAAAAGTATAATAAAATAATAATTACACTGTAGACATAATATAATAAAAGTATATATCAACACATTAATATTAATTATTTATTTAAATATTTTTAAATACATTTTTGGGTACAACTGTATGCCATTTCATTCATAATAAATTCATAATAATTAAAAAAAATGCATAAAAAAATAAATAAATATGTCAAAGCTAAAATAGTTGCATAGTAATTTAGTTTAGGTTAAATAATGTCACAGTAGATAGTAAATTATTTGTAACCCCCCTTCTTATTTTATTTTATTGTATTTTATTATTTTATTTTATTTTATTTTCGACAGGCAGTTAAAGGGCCTCAGTGTGGTGGTTGTCAGTCAGCTGATACAGTAGCCGCAGCAGCGGGATCTCTATGGCGCATTAACAGCACTTTAATTCAGGTTTTATTTTAAAACTGTGCTTTTAAATTACTGTATTCGTTCGGGATGAGATAGAGCAGTGCTGTGGGGTTATATTCATATCCGCTGTGTGTAGTTTGCGGCTGTTTTACTGTTGATAATCGCGCTGTTTTGGTGAAGTTGGGGTGATTTTGAGTGAGATGAAAATGTCCGGACCAAACGGAGACCCTAACCTGACAGCAGATGACGGAATTATTGATGATGAGGATGAATTCAATGAGGAAGGTGAGTTAATGATCACTGTCATCTCATTAACCACGAGTCTGTAGCCATTTATGACCTCTGGGCTTGAATAAATCAGTTTTTTTTTCGATCATAGCTTCTTGGTGGATTTTTTCCGTTCCACCTTAAGAGATTCAGTGCGTACTGTACTGAACAGGGAACTGAGTGACCAGACAGTGTATGGGTAACGGCCGCGTGATTTAAGGTGGAACGGAAAAGTTGTTCATGAAGCTAACTAGGCCATTATGATGGGTTTAAATTAGGAATAAACATATTTTAGGGTAGATTTAATCTATAATCATATATTTAATTCATTTAATTCATTCATAATAGTTTATTATATATGTATATGTATATTATATATGACCTCTAGGGTTCCAGCAAGGGTTCAGATGGAAAGGTCTAACTATTATGTATTCATAAGGCAATTAATAAGAGCAGTTTTTAAATAGCATTAATGGAGGAAAATAACAATTTTATTATGTTGTGTTAATATACAGTACAAGTCAAAAGTTTGGACACAAATTAAATGTAGTGTTTTTTTATTATTTTAATAATAAAATCATCTAAACTATGAAAAAAATGTAAAAGAAAGGTAAACAATCCAGAATATGTTTTATATTTTAGATTATCCAAAGTAGCACCTCTTGCTTAGATGACAGATTTTATAAGGTAGTCACCTGGAATTCAGGCTTTCAGTTAACTCATCAAGCATTAATTACTTGAATTTCTTTCCCTCCTAAAGGGGCACTAAACCCCTTGATTTTAGCTGACCTCACCCTCAGCTCAGATTAATTAAAAAAGGCTAAAAAAATCGGAGGGGTAGTTTGGGAGGGGCACTGGGTGATGATGGGTATGGGTTTAGGGGCAGGTCAGAAAGGAGAGCTGATTGGCTGAGCTGCAGCAGCAGCAGTGTGCCTCTGATGGTGGTGAGACCCAGAGAGTTGTAGGTCAGCAGGAGGGCGGTATTATTGATTGTCTGATCTGCATGTTGTGATGTGTCTGCGTGCCAAAGTACACGGACAGTTAATTTGCACACTATAAGATGTGTAACAGGATTCAGACGTAGGTTACTCTGAATAATTAATTAATGTAAATGATGTAAAAATTATTTTAAAGTAAAAAAAATTAGTGTTTAGGCATAAGAATTACATGATCCAAATCATTATGCACAATTTACAATCCTTTTATTAGGTGGATATATCAAAATAATTTCTATTTAAAAGAGTGTGACCATTTTTCTTACAGTGCATTGTGGGAATCGTAGTTTAGTGTGCTTACTTTAAGAATAATGATGCCTTGAACTTTCTTACTTTAGAAACCAAGTAAAAAAAAACAATTGCATTATCAGTACAAGTACTATTATAAAATAAAAGCATTATTACTATTTTAAAAGTATTATTAATGTACCAATAAAATAGCAAACAGATTGACACTATAATTAAAAAATAATTGTACTTTTTCTTTAATTAACCAAGAGTATGCAGCTATTAACTCCATGCTGGACCAGATCAACTCGTGTCTGGATGACCTGGAGGAGAGGAACGATGCCCTGAACGGAAAACTGCACGAACTGCTGGAGTCCAACCGGCAGGCCCGGCAGGAATTCCGGGCTCAACTGAGCCAGAAGGACCAGAAAGATCAGAAACAGCAGCCCCCGTCTCCTCCACCACCTCCTCCTGCTTCTTCCTCTAATGAAGACTCACCTTCCAGTTAGTCACAGTGGAGTGGAAATTATATTCCAGTCCAGTCCAGTATAGACTCCTTCTGCTGTGATGAATCCCTGCGATGCTGTAGAGCTGCTCTGGCCTCAATATTCCTCAGCATGTTGGTCCTGATATAGATCAGTGTTCATCACCTCCAGTCCTGCAGTCTGTCTGTCTGCACTGTGCTCCATGTCTGCAGTAAGATGAGGTCAGCTGAGTGGCATAGGCTGTTTATCATATCTGGCAATATAATTTAATATCATATTCTTATTTTTTTAAACTAGCTTGTCCAGAATGTCTGTTACTGTTCCTCAGCCCTGTCCTGAATGTTGAACTGGCACATAGTTCAGAGTTCTTGAATCCAGTGTCTATTAGTGCTTCTCAAAAAATCTCAAAATGAATATCAATGAAAAGTTACTTTATTTCAGTAATTTAGTTCAAAATGTGAAACTCATGAAAACTAAAGAAAACCCAAAAATCAGCATCTCAAGAAATTTAAAACATTTATAAAAGACACTTTTAGCAGTGTGGGCAGTGTGCCAAGTACTGCTGGAAAATGAAATCCACATCTCTATAAAAGTTGTCAGCAGAGGGAAGCATGAAGTGCTGTAAGATTTTGTGGGAAAACAAAACTACACTGACTTGAGCAGATGACATGTCTCTCCAAACCATCACTGATCATCAGTAAATTTTACATTTCATTTGTAAATCAATGGAGCAGAGTCTGGAGGAAGAGTGGAGAGACACACAGTCCAAACTGCTCGAGGTCTAGTGTGAAGTTTCCACCAATCAGTGATGGTTTAATGGAGAGACATGTCATCTGCTGGTGTTGTTCCACTGTGTTATATCAAGTCTAAAGTCAGTGCAGTGCAGCTTTTATTTTCCAGCAGGATTTAGAAAACTGCCTACACTGCCAAAACTACCAATTGGTCTTATATAATATTAAACATTTCTGAGACACTGATTTTTGGGTTTTCAGTCTGTGTGTAATACATCTATATAATATGAGTTTCACATTTTAAACTGAGTAACTGAAATAAGGTAACTTTTCAGTGGCATTGTACATTTTTGACATACACTAGTAGTTTTCATCAAGCTATAGCCACCTGTATCTTCAGTACTTCTTAATTAGTGTACTATGCAAGTCAAGAAATCACAAAGCAAAATAGAGCATTAAATATTTGTAATGGAACAAATCTAGAACATATATATATATATATATATATATATATATATATATATATATATATATATATATATATATATATATATATATATATATATATATATTTATTTATATGTAGATCAGTGTGTAAATGCTATAGTTTTATCAGTTATGTAGTTTACTATAGAAGGAGCATAAAGGGAAGGTATTTGAGATTTAACTATATTAACAATACTGATTGTCTCCTGTCCACATGAAAACACGGAATACATAGCTTTTAAAAATAACCATCTTGAAGAAAGGATTTGGACTGGAAACTGGATTCATTGTTCAGATTTGAAGATTTTGACCCAAACAGATTTGCACACTAATAAGTATCCATTGTATTGTAATTGGGACAAGGCCCAACATTAGCTAATGAGTCTTTAAAGCTGTAGACTGGAGCTAAGGGGAACACTGAAATCATGCAAATGTACATGCAAAAAATGTAAGTCTTTTTTTTTTTTTTTAACTTAAATTATTAAGTCATTCCTGGTCAACACATCTCCAGATAAAGTCCATAGGCTATAATGCATTGTGTGTAATACCTACTGTATTTTGTCTTTAGATATACAACTCATAGTTTATAGTGTGTGTGTGCGTGTTTGTGTATTTGTGTAATGTCCTGTATCCTATTGTGTGTCTCTTCTAATTTTAACAGTACAACACAAAAACAATCCAAATCCAAGAGATAATCATCAAATATTTTAATTAACATTAAAACGACCCAAATGCAGAAAAACAAACATCGGAAAACATACATGGTACTTCCAGCTGCTATAAAACCATATTTTTTGATCTATTCCTTTTTTTGTCGTTTGTTGAATAAAAATAGATTATGAAATGTCCATTCCATTCTGGTGTTCATTCTAATTTTCCACATTTCCTTAATGCTGTGGTCCTGGAGGTAGGACTTCTCAAACAGAATAGCTTGCCTCTGTGTAGCATCATTATCTCCTCAAGGTTTGTCCAGAATGTGTGCGTGTTATGAATGATGATGATTACCCATTGGTTAGCTAGATGTTGATGAGATGTATGATGAGTATTATCTGCTACTGCTGCTTCTGCTGTACAATATACGGCTTCCAAAACACACTGGCCTGATAAATATTACAAAAAGGCTGTCTGTTAGCTCCACTGGTACCATATACAACACTCAGGATGTAGCTGTGGCTGCTGGGACTGAATAAATTAAAGGAAATCCATTTTTGTGCTGGATTCACAAAAGTGTTTTAAGTCGACTTTTTTGCCTGTGGGTTGTTAGCTCTGGTCTAAAGGGGGGTTTCCTATATTTGAATCTTAAGTAAAGTTTGTGTTTGCTACACTGTACACATTTAGTTCAATTAGTTTTAGTCTTACATTGCAGTTTAGTGAATTATGGGACTTAAGTAAATTTCCTTTCCAAGTATTTTGCCAAAACCCAACAAATTCCCCTATGATTTCTTTCATTCCTGTGTATAAATAAGGGTTAATCTACAGTTACAGTAGATACAGTAAACACCAGTGTCATCTGATGTACCCATGCTGCTGCGTGAAGCACCTTCACGCCAAGGGTAGTCAAATTTCTGTAAAAGCAGGCGTAAAAGAAAAAGGTATCAACAAATGTATTTATTTTTAGTAATTTGTTTTTATAACTATCTTTACGAAGGGAGTGAGATCATTATTTTTATATCAGAGCTGTAAGCAATTTTGCAGTTAAAAATAGAAATCGGGAATCTGCTGAATTATGTATCTTATGGACTTTATAATAGATATGTTTTGCAGAATGAGGCCAATGGTTATGAACTTTAGTGTTTCTCTTAACATTCTTTTCTCTTTGGTGCTGAGTGGTCCAGCGGCCTCTGGGTTCGAATCCCAGTCATTCAGCTTGCTTAGCGATACAGCTATGTAGCAGCTTAATGGGTGGGACAATTGGCCTAGCCTAATAAAAAAAGTTTTTTTTTCTTATGAAAGCTTTTGTTTATCCAACCCCTGGATCAGAGTGAATAATACTGTGTACGGTGCTTGTGTGTATGTTCATGAGGACGCTGATTAATTTCCACAACTGCAAATGAGTAACACCATGACTGACTCTACATGCCTGATGGAGGCTGAACATTAACTACCATGTGGATGAAACGACTCTGCCTACATTTAACATAACATTTTAAAGACCCAAAAACAGGCTCTGCCCACAAATATGTTTTCATAGCTATTGTTGCCAGATTGGACACACTGTACAGACGAATGGGGGGGGGGGGGATGAACTAGCAAAATCATTAACATCCCTTTTTTTAACAGGAAGCATGTATTATGCTTTTTTCAAACACCTTGACCATTTGAATGTGACTTCTCTGGTATTGTGCCAAATATTGCAGCTGTATTCTCAAAATATTATGAAACTTTTTTTCTCAAAATTGTTTTACTTTATTCTTGAAGCCTGCTATTGTCTTTTTTATAAAACACAGTCGCAGAACACAACCTGTCTGCATTGCACTGTAAAAATGAAATACACAGCTGAAGATAGAGTTTAGCTGCATTCCAAAGCCGAGATTACAGTCAAGTTCCTTGGTAGAACTATCTAGAATCCTACTTTAGTAGACTATGTCACACAAATTCAACTGTGGAATTGTGGGTAACTGATGGCCAGGAAGTATACATCAGCTGCGTCCTCAGAATTGCTACAAACATTGGCTGCATTTCTTGGCTCTGTATGAAGGGTACCTCACTTTGGACACACACAGTGTTTTATAAAGTAGTGGTGGAGAAAAGTAGCTCATATTGGTTGCACCATAAGCATGGGATTCAACTTTTCTGATCTCTTTTTGAATGTTTGGAAGTGAAATGAATGGAAAGAGTATTTTAACATGGTTCTGGTTCAGTTTAGAATTAGAGTTTAGGTGTTGATTTAAAATAATGAAATTATGTTTCACAAATGTATGTTTTTTGCTTGGTTACAGTAAAGAAAGGTATTTGGGTACAGTAAATATAGCAAGAAAACTGTGAACTGTGAGATCAAGCTGGAACTTTCTCAACATTGTTTCTTGAATTTGCCTAGCAACTCAAAAATTCAGTATTAAAGCATCCCTATTGAAGACGTGTGTTCTCTGAAGGTTTTTTGTTTATAAAATAAATTCTAGAATTATGCTTAATGTTGCCATTTAATTCAGCCACCAGGAAACTTCCATACATGAGACACATTAATGCCCAAGTGATTCTACGTAAACAGTACTGAAATTACAACCGTTAGTCTATGTATCTGCTGAATGATTTAGCTACATGTCTCCAGACCATTCGTTGCATTAGCCAGGCCAAGCATTCACACATCTGCACTTTCACTTCTTCCAGTGTGTAATCAAAGAGTTTCAAAATTAAAATACACAAAATTAAATAAAAACAATAAAACACAATATTTCAACTGGAAAAAGAAAAAACAGAAGAAATTAAAACACATCAACATCCAACATTGTCCACACAGATAATGCCACTGAGGATGTAAAAAGATCACAAAGCTTCTCAAAGACCACTGAATAAAATAAAATAAAATAAAAAACTGCACTAAATTCAGTGTTTTACACTCTTCTCTACACACAGCTATGAAAAGTCAGAAAGTCATCTATGCATTTTCCTAGTTTTATGACCTTGAGGAGGGGCTTGTTACATTTGCACAAATGGGATTCCAACGGATACCAGCATTTCAATGCTTTAAAGAAAATAATTATATTTGAGAAACGAGTGGTATCTTCTTCTTGCGCAGAAGGACTACAGTCTGTAAGTGTAGAACTACAGAATAAGGACTATAAGTAAGGGAAAAATCAATATGGACATGTTTTTAATAATGTGGCAGATCTGCGTATTTTCTCATGCTAGAGTTCCTGCTCAACTTCCCTCAACAACTTTGTACAGTACTTTTCCTTTACTGTAGAATCTGTAGGGGTTTTTTTATTGTGAGTTTTGGAAATTAACCAAGAGTTTGCTACTAAACTGACTAGAAGAGTCTGTGATGATGACTATTCCTGGCTAAAAAGAAGAAAAAAAAATGATAGTATTATAGTATAGTTAGATACACGAAAGTCAGTCCTTCCTTCGTCACACCCGCTTTTCCAGTGCAGAGCAGTTTTTCAGAAAATAAAAATAATAAAGAAAGAAAGACGAGAACAGCATGGTCACATAATCAGCTAAGCTAGAAACAACACATCCACCAGGACTACGACGGGCCCAGAACACTGGTGGAGAATGCGGGTTACTCTGGTTATGAACGGAGAAACATTTACCAAGGATTTTAAAAAGTCATCATCAAACGCCTCAGGCTGTAGCCCAAGTATTGGTCATTGGAACAGCATGCGTACAAAAAGCTCTTTAAAGAGTGCTGGCTTTGTGTGATCCTGCTAGAGCTAACCTGAAATGTTCTTCTCATCGTCTGTTTAACCCCAGAATACTCTGGTCTAGAGAAGCACTCCTCTGAGCTGAGCATGTCCACTCGTGTTGCGTTACGTAGAGGGACTTCGTAAGCGGGTGAAGCCAATGTGAGAACGATTGCTATCTAGGACAACGTTGGCATATCAAGTCTCTGCTCCTGTCACCTCTCAGTGATACTGTTTTCAGTACTGAATGAGCTCTCCAGAGGCCATATGTGCCTATTCATCCACGAATAATGCTGCATTCCATTTAACTCAGATGTGGGAAGACCAAGCTGGGAATGTGTCACTAGAGACGGAATTAAAGTTAAAAGTTCAAAATTGTATACCATTTTAAAACTTTCCCAAAAATAACAGTTAGCAAAAGGCCCAATCCAATTTAACCCCTTGGCCCTACCTCTTACCCCTACCCATCTGTTTTGTGTCCCGATTCTTCTTAGGCTGGAGGGGAAAAGAAAGGGATTGTTATCTATTTAAATGGAGATTTTTCAGATGCACACTTCAAACAAAGGGGATTTGATAATCACTGGTAAGAAACCCACAAATGTATTACCATATTACCATAGTTTTGATATTGTTTTAATGTTTTATCGCCCATTTCTTCATAACAAGCGTAAAAAAAGATTGCTAGTAGTTTGCCTATCTATCTAACTTTCCGGTTCCACCTTAAATTGTGCAACAGGCAGCAGGGGCTGCAGCATTTAAGGCGGAACTAAAAAATATAAAATAAAATAAAAGCTAATCAAAGCTCATTTTAGGAATTAAGGAAAGGACAATTATAATACATTTCTGCACCACCTCTCTCTTTTTGAATATATACGGTGCCCTAAAGTTAACTCTGATCCAAGGGAAAGGGTTACACTCGAAAATAAGGGGTAGGGGTAAGTGGTAGGGTGAATGGGTGAAATGGGCTGGATTGGGCCAAAGACTTTTATTGACGCTTATTACAGCTGGTTTGACAATTATTGACCCATGTTTTACGAGTGCTGAATCCAGCAAAAAAATATTTAACCCACATTTTATATTACTAATAATCATTGTAAGCATTTAGCATTATCCCAGGTTAGCATTGCTTGCATTATGCAGTATTTTGCATACCCAAACACCATGAAAACAAGTCCACAGATAAAAACTGAACAATATTGTGTGTACAACATGAATAAACAAAAAGATTAATAATCTGTATGAAACTACTCCTTTTACTGCTGTTGAAGTACAGAACAGCCATCTTGGATTTCTAACTCCGTGTTGGGTAAGGCTCTCCCTACTTTCCAAATACTTTATCGGAAACCCAACTTGAATGTGTTCTAGTTTAAATTTCCACTTGAAACTCAAGAGTTTAAACGGAATGCAGCATAAGACCACTTACAATGACCCTACTGACTGGTTTTACTGAAGCAATGGCTAGCTACACAATTGTCAACTACTCCACTGGTTTCAAACCCTGGCTGTGCTCCACACAGCACGTTTAACCCAAGAAAGGCTTGTTAATTAGCAGATAAGCTTGTTTAGATGTATTAAGAACACGCCCTCCAAGAACGCCCTCAACGACACCCCAGGGTTGGTATCCCTCCAATATTTAGCTGATCAAGAATTGTCTGAATTCTCTAAAACTAATGCCAGGCAAAACATGTTTGCATTTTGTGAGCCAGGGTCTGTTCTGTAGACAAAAGGAACAATGAATGGCCTGAGGTGTTTTCACATTAAAAGCAGAAAATTCAAATTCAAATTGAATTTACAATTTCATCCCATTTTCTCTCAATTTACCTTGCCAATTGTCCCACCCACTCAGCTGCTAGAAGCTGTATGTCCACCATCACTAGTGATGCCCCAACACAAGAAGAGTGAACTAGACTAGAAATCACTTCTTTTTTTTTAACTGCTGCTGATGCAGCATTGCTGTGTACCATCACAGTGCGCTCTGAGGAAAGCGCAGTGACTCAGTTCTGATACATCAGCTCACAGATGCCTTGTGTTGATCAACATCACCCTAGGAGTGATGGGGGAAAGAGCGCCATCTACCCACCCAGAGAGAACATGGCCAATTGTGCTCTATCTGGCTCCGGCAGCCGATGGCAGGCTGCATAATCGGGATTCGAACCAGCAATCTCCCGTTCATTGTGGCAGCGCCTAAATCCGCTGGACCACCCAGAGCCTGCTGTGAATTTTCAATGGGATGCATGGTGAAGATGCAGCAACCTGTTTATTGCTGCACCTACCTTTATCTATGTGCCACAAGTCAAAGCACAGTAAATTGCAGAGCAGCTAATTTAATTATCTTTAGCACCTCACACTTTTATTTTATTTATTTTTTTTTATTCAACGGACAAACAGCTTGAACAGACTGCATTTAGTGTGAAAACAGCTTCAGGCCAGTAAGGGTTACATCCTTTCAAATAATGTATTAATTCTAAAAAAATGTAATAAAATCAAATTTTACAAAAGGGCGATGGGGGTCTCATTTTTCTCAGTTGCACGATTTTTCAAAGCATCCGAACACAACTTTTTAAGACATCAATTTTCAAAATATAGTACCTTGACTGTTTTTTTGTAATTTTCCTTTTTTTTTTATAAAACCACCTTCTTACTTTTCTCAAAATGCTTGTTTTTAATGTTGCTACATTCTAAGTCACTACAAGCCTGTGCAGAATCGAGCACGCACACATCAAGAGGGCTAACGTCCGTTTTGTTTTTTTGTGCAACGTCCTTTAAAAAAAAAGATTAGTCACACAGATCCAACCGTATTCTTATATCCCACCTTTTGACCGCCTGAAGCTCAGATAAAAAGAAAAACGAGAACTATGACCTACATGTTTTGTTTGGTGGTTTGAAAATCCGAAGGGGGCCGACACCTACAACGAAAGGCTGAGTGAAAGAAAGACCTATTCTCTACCGGGATTGTCCTGGTGTTCTGCGGTTTGAGCTGAAGAGGTGCACTTCGGGGGACAGGTTAGACAGAGATCCAATCAATCAACTTCCCTCTCATTCACATTAGATAGCAGCTCAGTCCTCTTTTTAATGCTTCCACCGTTGCTTCTTCTGTTCACTCAGCGTCTTCGTCCTCCCCTTCCTCGTTTCTTTGCTGATGACCTACCGCGCCCTCTGCTGGGCTTCTCCTCTAGGATGCTGCTTCCAGCGTCTTCACCTTCCTCCGGCTCCTCCAGAACTGTCTCTTCCTCCATTTCTCCAGCCTCGCCGGGGGTTTCGGGCGCTGCCGGCTGCTGGCTGGGGGAAGGGCATTCGCTGCTGCTGTTGCTTGTGCTGCTGGTGGTGGTTGCTGCAGTGGCTGCGGTGGTGGCTGCAGTGGTGGCTGCAGCGGCTGTTGCGGTAGTGCTTCCCTGATGAGTAGTGGCTGGTTCGGTGGAGCTCTCCAGAACTAGTCTGCTGTCGCTGGCCGAGGGTTCCGTGTCCTTGGTGTGAGGGTCTGCTGAGCTGCCGCAGATAGACTCAGCTGTTGAGTCCTCCTGGAGCTTTAAGGCCTTATATTTCTGTAATGAACAAATATAAAAATAAATGTATTATATTTATATGCGGTTGTGTACTAGAACGAAAAGTAGCTGTGTTTTTGTTTCGCATCGCATCGCATCTAAAATGTCCCGCGATGAAGCTTGGCGAAACCGACCCTAACCGAGCGGATCTCAGCCGGATCTCTGCTTCGCACCTAGAATGTCCCGCGATGAAGCTCGGCTGCGCTCCGGTCCGGTCTGTTCCACCACTTCAAGCAGTTTCACTACACACAATATCTGGAGCACTTTTGTAGTTTATGTTGTATCTAAGTTATTTAAGGTTAACTTGGTTGAAGCACTTTTGTTTTGATCTGTTAAATATGTTTACAAAAGAATAAGAAGCTCTGCCTCTGTTGTAATGTAAAGTTATTTATATTGGTAATATGTATATAGCTTATAGGTTTGTGTTTGACAGATATGTCATGTTTTTTATTTTGCTACATGCAAATAAAAGTAAGCATTGATTTATTCTGACCATTTTTTATTTCTAAAGTATTATACAGTTTTTGTGAGAGGAGGCTTTAAAGACTTACATTAAAATTTCAGACAGTATTGTACAGATTTTCATTGCAGGGATTCTTAGCAGTTTTTCTGAGGTCTTCAAAGTATTTATATCGATATCGAAATTATACCGTATCGACCGAAATTAAGGAATATATCGTGATATAAATTTTGGCCATATCGTCCAGCACTATTTGTAACCCTATAAAAGTTATTTCTAGTGGTTAAAAGTGCAGGACAGTCTACTAAGATGTGTTTAGATAGTAGCTGTGTACTAGGGGTGGGGAAATTTATGATTCTTACAAACATCTTGATTTGGACATGGACGGTTCTGAATCGATTTACAAACGACAAAAATCAAGTCAGACCTGCCAACGTGTAGCTACACATTTTGTGCTCAGGAAATTACCATATTCTCATTTAAATAGAATCAGAACTGCCCTAAAAAACAAAATCTCTATTATATAAAGTGCTTTGCGGTATACTGGTTCATTCGATATACTGTGGGGTGAACTTGAACCGGTATGCATTTCTCTCATACCGCCACACCACTAGATGGCGCTGCGGAGCGCAGTGTGGAACAGAACCGCCAAAGAAAAGAGTCAAACGCTGGTCTAGCTCCATCCGGCTGAGTAATCAGAACCTTCTGTTTCTACTGTATGAGTGTTTTTATCTCAGTAAAATAGAGCAGCAACTACAGCCCTTTTGAATATATTAATACTGTAGCTTGAAGGATAATCTGAATGCATTTGTTAACTGGAGAAAGAAGGGAATTGTAGCTGATTTAAATTGTAATGCCTCTAATGGCTTCAGGAATAACATAGTAAATTGATATTAAACTTGTATCTAACTTGTGCAACAGAACTTTTGAGAAATATCTTTTTGAATACTTAAACATTGAGTATTTTAGGGTTGTTTATAGTGTTTATGAAACTATTTATTAAAACTTTAATAATAATTAATATTAATTTTGTAAAGAAAGCTGTGTTGAATTTATTAGCGTATCTTTTTTAAGGTCTATTGTTTACATTTTAGCAATTTTTCTGATAATAAAGTCTGATTTCTTCATATGTTGTGTATATATTTTGTGGGTAAAATAAAAAGGAAACCCGATACCAATCAAAGCCTTAATTTAAAGCCTTAGTGTTTTATATTATATGTACTCCTAACAGAACAGTAATTCACAAACATATATTAAAACGGAATATAAATAAAAGGAATAATAAAAATATCGTGATATATCGTGAAACCGTCAGAATCTTGAAAAATATCGTGATATGCATTTTTGGCCATACCGCCCAGCACTAATTATATATTTTGCGTAATACTTTATTCATACATAGAATAAATAGATTCATACATCTAACAGATCAGACGACATTAAAAAGAGCCATAACATAAAATTACCTTCTTGTGTTAATATTGTGGCTGAAGCTTACCCAACCATTACCCTAACACTAATCATAGTTTTTTTTTTATTCATTTGGTTAATTAAAACAGACCTCTGAATCTTCATCAAATTGGATTATTAGGCGCCTAGAGATTCCCACTCCTAGTAGCTGTATATTTACTGTTTGAATGAAGATGCATTTTTGGTGAAATTTTGATTTTAATTGATGGATTTTTAAATCCAGGCATTAAAATGATGAAGCAATGCAAGTGCTGTCTGGACTTGCCTTCATATTCTGAAAGTGTTGGAGTGTCTTGCAGTGAGTGCTTCTCGCAGACGTCTCGAAGTGATAGAACTGATTACACAGTCTGCACAGAAATCCAGCGACGGGAATCACGAAGCTGGAACCTGGGGAACAAAATTCAGAGTTAAATGTAACATGTGACAATATGGGTATCACTTTCTACTGAAACACACAATAAAGGGTGTTTTTGCTTACCATACACTGTGCCCTGGTCAAACTCCTCCTCCTCGGTCATGTCTTCCAGTGTGATTTCCATCTGTACAGGCAGCCCTTCCTGCCAGAGTGAGAACAACCAGAATTACTTAGTTACAGTTAGTGAGGCTAATGCACTGCACCTGTTTCTCTACTTATACTAAAAAGAACATTTACTAAAAAGACACATTTACAATTTTACATGCAGATGTCTCCATTAACACTGGAGTTATTGACTTTAACTAAACCTCTGCATCATCCACTCCCTTAAAAAGTGACTAAACAGGAGCTACACTCACATCAGAAGGTAAAATATAGGCTTATTTCTTAAAAGTAAAATAAGGTAAAAGGTAACAAAAAGATACAACAAACAAACATCTTAAGATTTTGCACTGAATTTACCCATTTAGTATTTATACATCAATTTACTTAATCAATAAACAAATTCTTTATCACATTTTATGATGATGGAAAATATACCAAATCAATTTCATAATTGTTTCTCATTTTCTCCCCAATTTGGCACGGCCAATTACCCATCCCACTCATTAGGACTCCCCCATCACTAGTGATGCCCCAACACACCAGGAGGATGAAGACTAACACATGTCTCCTCCGATACATGTGAAGTCAGCTACAGCTTCTTTTTGTGCTGCTGCTGATGCAGCATTACCGAGCAGCATCACAACTCAGTTCCGATACACCAGCTCACAGACGCCCTGTGCTTCGGACATCACCCTAGGAGTGATGTGGGGAGAGAGCGCCATCTACCCACCCGGAGGGAGCAAGGCCAATTGTGCTCCCTCTGAGCGCCGGCAGCTTGATGGCAATCTGCATGAGCAGCACTCGAACCTGC
This sequence comes from Astyanax mexicanus, assembly GCF_023375975.1. Taxonomy (NCBI): domain Eukaryota; kingdom Metazoa; phylum Chordata; class Actinopteri; order Characiformes; family Acestrorhamphidae; genus Astyanax; species Astyanax mexicanus. The sequence goes on from NC_064408.1 coordinate 8,331,744, forward strand.
GACCTCCCGCTCACAGTGGCAGCGCTTTAGACCGCTGGACTAGGCGGCGCCCATTTAAGTTTCAATTCTTAAAAAATGACCAGGATTACGAAGAGGAATAGGCTACAAAAATGATGTACACATGTAAGTGTAAGTGTAGTGATAGTAATTAAAAATAGGTTGTATGAGGCAATTCAAGCAATTGGGAAATTTCTAAGTGTAAAATATCTGTTTTACTTAAAGTTAAAAGCATCTACTCTAAAGCAGTACTTTATAAAACAACTGTGTGTGAAATATAGCATGTAGTTTTTCCCTACTCCATTTTCTTCATCAGGTCTTTCCTCCTCATCACTGTTATCCCCCGTTTCGTCTGCTCCCACTGCGTAAGCGTCCAAACACAACTCGTTCAGATTCTCCTTCCCAGTCTCTTTCCACAACTGCACAGAAACAACAGATGCTGAAGAAATCATGCAATCAAGCAGTCAAGAGAGTAACAATATAAAAACAGCATGTTGAAGAAAAATGTCTAACATTAAACATTATAGTTTGTTATGTATAATGCTAAAACATTTTTAAAAATTACATTTACTGCAGTTAACAGATGCTCTTATGCAGAGTGACTTGATACTTCAAGACATAAGCCAAACAATAACCCTATGGCTACTAAAACAACATTTCTAATCCCTGAATGCAGAGATTATTAAATTAGGAAGAGGAACAGGGCATAGTAGCTGAAATAGAATTAAGTGCTCTATTAGGGGGGGTTTCACACTTAAAGCCTGGACCCGACTCCAGAACTTGGTTCACGCCACTTTTTATACCTTCTACTTTGGATTGGACCCAAACTGAAAAGTAAGAAACAAGGCAGTTCTCTTCAAAGAGACATTTTTTTAAATGTGAATTTTAAAAGTGATTCTGCTGATTGAACACTAAGGGGAAGTTCATGCTACCATGGTCATGTCAGGACAGAGAATATCCTGGATAAACACTTATTATTAGTATTGGTTCCAACTCAACAAAAAAAATCCACTTGTGAGTGAGTGTTGTATTGAAGTTACCTGCTCCATGTGCTGCCTGTGCTCAGTGGACTGCATGTGTTCTATGAACTCTCTTGACGTTCTGAACTGCTGCCGACACAGAGTGCAGGTAGGGCTAGAGGAACGGCTACAGATCTGCAAAAGAACCAAAAGAACATAAATATATACATCAGATTCTAGTTTTATGTTTGCGTTTGGTGTTTTGTTCAATCAGAAGAGTGAATATTAAACTAAACTAAATTAAACTAAAAGAAGAGATTAACAGCACTGCACATAGTAGGGGTGTGACGAGATTAAAACGTGACAGTATTTCTCGTCAGGGAAAAGAAAAAAAAGGAAAAAAGAAAAAAAGAGAGGAGGGAAAAAAAACAAACAAACAAAAAAAAACAGTATGTGAGCTCCGCGCGACAGTTGGTACAGTCAAAGATTCACAGCCCTAGTAAATACTGTAAGTAAATCCTACACGTGACTGTTTCATAGGCAGTTGTACTAATCCCTAAGCTCTGTACTGTATTTTAAAAAATGTACTGTCTCTGTTTGCACTTCAAGCATAGGCTTAATATGACTGTTTGTGGTTTGCACTTATTGTTTGCCCTATATAAGACCTAGAATTGTTTTATTTTAATTTTTATTCTTATTCTTATTTCTATTTCTTATAGAATCAATATGTGAGAGATACCAGTCTGTTAAGTGTGCGTTGTATGATTTTGTCAAATAAAACTCCACTTTTCATTTTTGACATTTTTTTAACAACGTTTTTATTTTAAAATCTTGTCTCGTCCCGTTCTCGTAAACCCAGTATCGTGTCTCGTCACACCCCTATTATTTATTAGCATTTACACTGTTAATATCGCACCTTGTGCTCCTTGGTCTTGCGATGGTCCATGACGTTAGTGGTGAAGTGGGTTTGGCAGGTGGCACACCACCTCTGCAGGCCTGGTCTTTTCTCCCTACAGTATAAAAGACATATTACACCTTTAAATCACCTCCTGAGTCTTTGACACAAAATGTCATTCATATTTATTAGATTTTGCTGTTTTTGTTAATACTGCTTTAGCAATTCAACAATGTTTAGCTTTTGAGTGTGTGTGTGTGTGTGTGTGTGTTCAGTTTACCCATCCTTGCGTCCTCCCTGCAGGGACTCCTGCACACGAGGCAGTAATGTGACGAGGCAGGCATTACTCATGTGCTGAATTTCCATCATTCTCTGCTGGTGGGCCAGTCCATTCATATGGCTCTGGAAATTCTGAATATACAGACACACGTGTAAATTCTGTATTCTGAATCACAGTTTAAATGCAGAATAAAAAGTATTTTTCATTTGTTAATACGTTATTTTACTCTGCCACAGTAAAGGCAGCATTATTACCCACTGGCTACACCAACCATGGTTGGAGTTGGCGTCAATTCCAGCCTTTCTATGCTGTAATAGATGCTAAGGAGGTTCAGATCTTGTTTTAGGCACCCACAATCAAATCTGTATTTGCTGTCTGTGCTCCTTGTGCAGAAATTTAACTTTCACATCAACAATAAACAGAATAAAAAAAAAATTAAAAAAACATTGCTGTTCCTGTAAATGATCTGCTCATGCACATTCACAGCGTGAATAAGCAGGTAAATTTCCTCTGCTGAGAAACGCAGAAGTACTGCGCCATTAAAATACCAATTTGCCAAAGTCAGAGCACATCTGGCTCTTAAATGCCAAGTGACACGCTGACTGGTTTATTTTACGTTACATCCAAAACGCACTCATGAGTAACTAAAGTGGCAGTCCATAATATTTTGTTTCTAAACTGAAAGCAGAAGCATATCTAAGTGGAGAAGTATATGGATAAAATATAGTGTTTAATGGTACCATTGTGCTGAAACGACCATTCCTGCTAAGCCTAACATATTTATTCTAAAACTGGGGTGTCGGGTCGCTTTTCACTGGAGTTCTTCTGGCCACGTCACGTGTCTTTTCGTACTTAAGTCACACGTACAGCCTCTAAAAGAGGATCAGTCTCAGTCTTACTGAACGTGAGCGGCTGGTGGAGCAATGGAGACTTCAGAAGGGGAAACTCGGACCTCAGTAGCTCATTCACTCATTGTAAAAATTAAAGAAAAGGAGTGAAGTTTCTAACTGAGTGCTCTCTCTCTCTCTGACAGAACATAACCTGGAATCGGATTCATCCGCTCAGAAAGGAGACCGCATCACACCCGCCCAGTTTAAAATGAATCTTCCGCATGCTCGGTGCAATTACCCATTCTTACCAGAGAGGGCCCTAAATCCCAAAACTTACAGGCATCAGCTTTAAGAGAATTGGTACACACAATGTGTACTTTTCCTGTCTTTATGATATGAAAGACACAATAACATGCCCTAAATAAAGGTGCATAGTTGATCACGTACCAATAGATCGCTAAAATAGGGCTTAAACTGCCCATCACCTTTTTTCCCAGGTTAAATTGTATTAAAATCAGCCATAAAGCATTATCTGTGATTCTGACTGGGACGTACTTTAGTTTTTCAGCTATTTTTTTAGTTGGGAAAAGCAAACATCTGCCTAAATTTGCCACTGTAAAAACAAATGATTCTTTCAGAGTAAGTTATTACACTACTATATTACACCTGCAAAAAATATTAGTAAGGACAGGGTGTTGGATGAGCACCATCCTCACTCCTCAGCTCATCCCAAAACTATTGGATGGAGCTCCACTATTCCAGAGAACACAGTTCCATTGTGCTCCACAGCTTAATGCTGGGGGCTTTATATATCTGTATGTCTTTATATGCTTAAGAGAGTCCTAATATTTTGGCAGTACGTCTCCACAGGGACTGTGCCAGCAGTGGGTGCAACTCAAAGTAGTTGAATGCATTAATTTAATCAATGAAGTCAGTAATAAGTGCTATATTATAGGCAATATCACATAACTGTACCTGCTGGTTGTGACAGGTGATGTTGCAGATATAACAGTAGAATTTGTTAGAAGTTTCTCCTCCTGTGTCTCTGCTTTCCTCAGCACTCTTGACTGCAGTCGACCCGACTGCGTCCTCCTGAGCGACTGCGTCTTCCTGACCGTCAGCTGCGACCTCTGACCCCGCAGGCTCAGACTGACCCGGACTGTTTTGCTGCTTCACATCTTCAGGTGATGATTCAGGTTCCTCCACCTGCTGTATCAGGAGAAGATGAGTCAGGAGTGGATCACTATATTTATAAATGACATATCTGCCTTAACAGCATTTGGCACAGTGCAATATGCTGCTAACCTCAGCTGCTCGGCTCTGTTCCACTGCCTCGGCTGCCTCTGACCCCGCCACGGTACCGTCTTCCTGCACTATGCAGTCTGTAAGAAGTGAGTCACAAACACAGCAGAGATTCATTTAATATATCATTGAGAGACCACTACATTACAGAAATGGAGAATTAGATCATAATTTTATGGTTAACTAAGACTTGTACAAAGCATTTAGTCGTTACCTAAAGAATTACAACTGAACTAAATTACGGCAAAACCAAAAAAAAAAAAAAAAGTTTAAGCCCAATAACATAGTAATAATTTTCCCCCCATTTTTTAATCCTAACTCATCTGGCCAATTGTCCCAACCAGTCAGCTGCTTGCAAGCTGTATAACCCCCATCAATGGTGATACCCCAGCACAAGGAGGGTGAAGATTAGCACATGCCTCCTCAGACACATGTGAAGTCTGCTGCTGGTGCAGCATTGCTGAGTAGCATCACAGTGCGCTCGGAGGAAAGCGCAGGGACTCGGTTCTGATACATCAGCTCACAGACCCACCCAAAGAGAGCAAGGCCAATTGTCCTCTCTCAGACTCCAGCAGCTGATGGCAAGCTGCCTGACTGGGATTCAAATCGGCAATCAACTGATCATAGAGTAATACTTTATATCTGGCAAAAAAATAATAATACACTGTAAAAATAGTACTGTATTAAGTGTCTTATTCCACTGCCAGAACAACTGACTTTTTTTTTGTAATTTTATTTCTAATTTTTCCCCATTTTCTCCCCAATTTACACGGCCAATTACCCAACCCACCCTATCACTAGTAATGCCCCAACACACCAGGAGGGTGAAGACTAACACATGCCTCCTCCGATTCATGTGAAGCCAGCCACCTATTCTTTTCGAGCTGCTGCTGATTCCACTGCCGAGCAGCCAGCGCGCTTGGAGGAAAGAACAGCGGCTTGGTTCCGGTACATCAGCTCACAGGCGCTCTGTGCTGTGGACATCACCCTAGGAGTGATGTGGGGAGAGAGCGCCATCTACCCACCCGGAGGGAGCACGGTCAATTTTGCTCCCACTGAGCACTGGCAGCTTCGAACCTGCGACCTCCTGCTCATAGTGGCAGCGTTTTAGACCGCTGGACCACTCGGCGTCCACAACTGTCACTCTTAAAAATGTTATTAACTCTTGTTTATTAAGAATATTCAGATATTAGATACAGATTATGAAAATACACTAAACCTGTAAAACCTACAAACCCAAGGTGACATACCAGCTTATTCATTTTAAGGGGAAATAGTGGAGTCAGAATAAATGATTGACAAAGTTAAATTACTTTATTATATGAGTAAATAACAGCAGCAAAATGAAGGAAACGGGAAATGGGTAGGCTTAAACCTCATCTGTGCATGAAAAAATATTTTAAATAGGAACAGTTTTTCTTTCCAGGCTTACTACATCTTCATATGTATTGTATACCAAAGTGAAGTGTAAGGTTTTGTTTAATAATTTACAATAATTACACCCCCATATAAGATAAGTTATCCCAATATAAGATATTGTTATAAAATTACATATCACTACATTGGTACATTATACACTACACAAACGTATCTAAAAAAACAAAACCAAAGCAGAAGTGGTTCCCTGTTTGTTATGTTTAATATCTGTGTGTACCTGCAGTGTCTGGATCTTCAGCAGGGCGTTCATATTCAGTGCTCAGGGAAGCTTCAGTCTCCACTTGATCATCTGAACTGTAAGAATCAAAAAGCCAAATAGCAAAATCAGCCATTCTGAATGGCTGTGATGGTTATAACTTGTAAAAATAAATCACCAGTGACAAATCAATAAAAAGCTGCAATAGTTTGGAGGAAATGTTTGGAAACACCTTCACAACAATCAAGGTTTTTATTTATTTCTTTATTTAATGGATTTTTTACATTGTAGATTAATATTAAAGAAACAAAGACTAGTTAATGGACACATATGGAATTACATAGTAAACAGTAAAAAAGTGTTAGTTCTCCATATTAATCCCCCAATCTAAACCTGATCAACTGAGATATTGATATAACACAGTGGATCAACACCAGCAGATGACATGTCTCTCCAAACCATCACTGATCATCAGCAAAGTTTACATTTCATTTATAAATCAAGGGATCAGAGTCTGGAGGAAGAGTGGAGAGACACACAGTCCAAACTGCTTAAGGTCTCGTGTGAAGTTTCTATAATCACTGATAGTTTGAATGCTTAAAATAGATCACTCTGGGTGTAATACCTCTATATAATATATGAGTTTCACATTCTGAACAGAATTACTGAATTAAAGTAATTTTTCAATGATTAGTATACTGGGACAACACACTGAAGACACTGTGCAGCTTATTAAATATGACAAAAATATTGCAAGAAATTTAAAAAGTGTACTATACCCTTCTGTTCTCTGTTTCTTAGCTGCAGGCTCGTCTGACTGCTGTGCAGAGGACTGACTGCTCACATCCGCCACTGCTGCTGCTTCATCTGCACCAAAAACATTAATAAACTCAGATATTAAGGATTATAGAGCATGAACAAAAAGACATGAATAAGAGTGGTGTGACTGGTTTAAACTTAAGTCAGGTGAATAAATTCAGCTCCACAGGTGGCTCTGAGTTCACACACCTCGGCTGCTGCTCGCCCCCGGCTGGCTGTCTGTGCCCCCCGCGGGCCTCTGCTCGATCTCCCGCTTCCTGTCAGGCTGCCGTGACTGGAAGTCCTGCGTGCAGACGGGTTAGTCTAGTCACTGCCAGCTCCAATAATAACAGCATGAGAGAAATCTGGAACCAAGCTTTGCTCTTCAGTCTAGCTCACAAGATCTGACACTAAACACAAAATGATTATTCCTTTTATTGTGTTTCTTTCTTTTAATTTACTTCAAATATTTTCCATTTTTCTCCCAATTCCAACTGCTATTTAGCTGTATATCCCCATCACTAGTGATGCCACAACACCAGGAGGGTGAAGACTAGCACATGCCTCCGCCTCTTTTTGAACTGCTGCTGATGCAGCATCGCCGAGTAGCATCACAGCGCTAACTCTTGGAGGAAAGTGCAGCAACTCGGTTCTGATACATCAGCTCACAGACGCAGCCTTGTGTTGATCTACATCACCCTAGGAGTGATGAGGGGATAAAAGAGCACCATCTACTGTACCCAGAGAGAGCAAGGCCAGTTGGTTCTGTTAGGACTCCGGCAGCTGATGGCAAGCTGCATAACCAGGATTATAACCAGGACAGTGATCTTTGACTCATAGATGCAGCACAGTATTTATGTTTAACGGCATCCGTTCTAATCGAATCTGGAGTATTATGATCTCTACTAAAAACAGTAAATAACATCCAGTTTTGTTAAACTATTGTAAAAAATCTAAATTACTTAAATATTTGCAGTTCATTTTAATAATTTTAAGCAAGGCTGAAATCTTTTATTATTACAGAGCAACATATTTTAGCTATTAATGTCTCTTTAAGACATATTTGAATAGGCTAAGATCTCCTGAAAACAAAAACAGGCAGTAGGTTTTACACTGTTCGTTTCGGCATCAAAATTATATAGTGTTGACTGAAATTACAAAACAAATACTGTGTAACAAATTCTGGACTTATCATCCAGCACTATATTAAAGTACTTACTCCCATATCTGGATAAATTCTCATATCGGAACAATTTGTCCAAATAAATGTAATAAATGATCACAGTATTCTTTTTAGAATTATTCTTTACATTGTAAATTTAATGCAGACACTAAACGCTAAGGTCTTATTAATACGTCTATATTTATGCGATATGAAAAGAGAATGTGCTTATTACTAATACACAAACAAAGGTTAAGCCAGTCTAATAGCATGTTCCTCTTTCTTGTATCATTATTAAGTGTCTCAACAGCCACAAGTAGTATAAACCAGTGAGATCAAATCATTTACTCAACCAAATAAACTTGTAACACATAAATAAGTAATATGAAGCACCGAACATTGTCTTACGTTGTTGAAATAGCGAGCGTGAGGGTTGAAGTGTCGTGGAGGAAATCCCATGTGTGGAGTTTTGATGGCGACCCCGAGTGGAACAGGTCCCAGGATAGAGGACCTAGACCCTGCTGCGAAAAACTGCTGGAACTGCTGCCCACCCATGGCAAAGCTCCTCATGTTACCTGAAGAGAAGAGAATGAAGGAAATTGAGTTAAAAATCAGATTTAGACAATGAGAACATTTTATCATATTGTGGTACACAACATATGTTGGATATAATTAGTGTTTAAACCAGCACTATTAGATTATTAAATTACATTCAGTCCACTGTAGTAAATACACATTGCACTTTATGTACCTGGGATCCTATAAAGTCTGGTTTACTTTTTTTCGTTTTTGGTTTATATCGGGTTTTTTTTGTTACATTCCAGATTTTTATGTTTCTAACAGTTTTCATTAAATCAATTAAATAGAATTACACAAACAATAGCAAATGGCAACTTACTGAAACAGCTGCAATTACATTTAGCAACTGTTGCAATTGTTACATCCTTAATTCAATGCTCCTGTAGTTAATTACAGTGCCTAATATGGATTCTAAAAGAAAAATTCAACATAATTCGGGGGCTGAAATCTTAAGGTACAAATGGCACATGATGAAGACACATTGTGAACACAAATCACTGTACTAGGCATGGTATAGTATTTATTGCTACAGGTAATTTCTGTCTCTACATATCCCGATAAAACCTTCATCCATCCGCCCCACCCAGTTAAAATATCCAATGAAAACAGAAAAAGATAAAAAATAAATAAATAAAAAATAAATAAATAAATAAATAAATAAATAATAATAATAATAATAATAAATATATATATATATATATATATATATATATATATATATATATATATATATATATATATATCACACATGCTGATAAGACTCCTTTGGACACTTGCCTATATTAAAATCGTGTCTGTGATAAGACAGTCTTTATACAGGTCAGGGTTTATCATGCAGCTGATAAGCCTGTTTATTTGCGTGACATGCAACCTCTGTAAATCTCTTCCTTTACACACACTGATAAGATTTACAACATGGCATACCAAAGGTGTATCTGTTTTACTACTGCAGCACTAATAAGTGAAACACTAATAAAAGCCAAAAAAAGTGAGATTTGAAGTGGTTGTGTTATTAGTTTATATTTTTTAGTATTTTAAATTTTTTTCTGAATTTTCAATGACAACAGATGTGTAAAATTTACTTAATTTTAATTTATTTTATTAAAATAATTTTCAATATCCTGATTTAACTGTCACAATGTTGTATTTCTATTTTTACTTTTTGACACAATGCAAAAAACGGCCAGATTCAAATTATGTCCAAATTGCATTATAAAAAGGGACGATAATAAATGTTCCAAAATTATAAGTAAAATGGGTTTACATTAAGAAGTATAGCTGAATGCAATTTTGCAACTTTCTACACTCAATAAATGTATATTCAGAAGCAATAATAACACAGATCTCATATAAGTGACTTATTAAATTATTAAATGCTTTGTTTAAAAGAGGCTGATGAGAAGATATGGAGATTTAGGTCATTAATTATATGTGATAAATCCTAATGGAGTGTCAATGAATAACACATCAGTTACATCCTCAGTTTAGCAAATTCATTTAGAATGTGATATGAGGAGGCTGATGACCATTAAGGCACAGCCAGTGTAAAGTGCAGCCAATTAGAGGCCTTTCTGATTTGTACATCACTGCAGTATTCAGCGAGAGTCTAAACATTCATAAGATCGCCACCCACCACTCGGTAACAGTAAGTAAAATCCTCTCAATTTCATTACTGATCGAGTTACGTAAGAAAGAACCAGAACAATTGCATTGCAATTCACTCCCAAAATAAAAAGTCTAGAAGCTTCACATGACTGTTCTTAAATCATCACAGGCACCACAGGACAGCTATATAAAGAAAGCCATGCCTGAGAGGGACTCGGCTTACCCTGCATCTGCTGCATTAGTAGAGCCCCTTGCAACATGGGGTTGGGGGCGATGATAGTTTGAGTGGCTGAACAGAGGTTGACCATGCGGGCAGGGGGTGGCGCCGGAGCTGGTACAGCCATGGGCCTGAGAAACAGAAGCAGAATTAGGCTTGAGTAAGTAGCAATCAGCAGCTACAATAAAGAAGCTGAAGAAAAGCAACCGCAAACCCCCACAATAATACACTGTTCCTAGCAAATAAATGGATTTTATTTTACATCATATACAAATGATTACCCTTTAAATTTAGAAAGAACATATACCAGCATGGATTTACAAGCTAAGCTGACTGTATCACTGTGTATCGGCAAGAACTAGGGCTACAGTGTGTGATTCAATATATCGTAATATAAAACTACTTTAAAAAAAAAAATAAGGAAAACTGTCAAAGCATAAACTAACAACATTTGCAAAAAAAAAAATCTCATAAAATCTAAATTAAAGTCAAGTTTACACTCTGACACCAATCTTTATACTGAATCTATGAATCCACAACTCATTTTAGACCACTCCCAGTGTCTTACCGGCCTCCCGCGTGGTGATGCGGGATGTGGTGGCTGGGTGGAGGCTGAGGAGGTGGTGGAGGGGGAGGAGGCGGTGGAGGGGTTTGCTGCTGGAAAAGCTGCTGCAGCTGCCGCAGGTGCTGGTGGAACTGCTGCTGCTGCTGCTGCTGGTGGTGGTGGTGATGTGGGTTAAACATCTTCACTGGCCGAGACGGTGGTGGTAGTGGTGGTGGAATCAACCACGACACTTCAGCCTGGGGGAGCCAACCTGAAACAGTCAGATAATAGTGATGGTAAAAAGTGCAAATTATTAATATTCATTCAATATTGTGTATAGAATATTTACACTGCTGACATATACCAGCATCTTAAATCCACCCAATATTGTTTTCTGGGCTTCAATAATGGACACATACTGTGCATAATTAAAATTATTATATGTGACTTGGATTTTTAATATCACAACATTGCAGACAAACAAATTGCAAACTCATAATTTAACAATCCAGGCATATTTACTAAAACTAGAGATGCACAATATCATTACATTAGTAGCTGACGGAATTATTGTATGCTTATTTAATGTTTTTCTTTATTTCTATGTTCCTTTACTCTCTACATTGTAGATTAATTAGTGGACACATATACAATTATGTAAACTGCATCATATGCCTTTATATTATCATTTTATCAGTGGTATAAAATGTTTAAATCTTAACATGACAATAATACCATGTATTGCAATACTTTCTAGGAAAATATATTGCAGAATGTGGCAGTTACTTCCCCTAAACCATGCCAACACTACTTACAGCAGCTATAACAGGACTTTTTCGAGGTTACAAGTGGGAAAACAATGATTTATAAATATGTAGCAGTAACAATAATTCTATTACAGAGAAGACCTCTAGAACCAAAAGATCCCTTACATAATCATATTAACCGCAGTGCCTATGGTTATGGCAGCTTTTTGAATGGCTGTGTGAATGCACAAGATTTAAGTTGCATGTTTAGAGACTTAAACCCTTTCAGACCCTGAATCCATTACAAAAGACATCATGTATTTTCTTTCATTTTAAATGTTTTGTTGCACATAACACTGTTGTCATACAGTATAGTAACTAAAAGGTCAATGTGAAATATAGAATATTTCACACATGCTTCCAATGCAATGGAAATAAAAAAACTACAAAATAGTTTAGTTAATTTCATTTATTTGCTATATACAGCTCTGTAAAAATTTAAGAGACCACTTTAGTTTCTAAATCACTTTCTCTGATTTTGCTGTTTATATGTTAGAGCAAAACGAACATTGTTGTTTTATTCTATAAACTACCAACAACATTTCTCCCTAATACCAAATAAAAAATATTGTCATTTAGAGCATTTATTTGCAGAAAATGAAAAATAGCTGAAATAACAAAACAGATGCAGAGCTCAACTAATGCAAAGAAAACAAGTTCATATTCATAAAGTTTTAAGAGTTCAGAAATAAATATATGGTGGAATAACCCTGGAGGTTTTTAATCACAGTTTTCATGCATCTTGGCATCGTGTTCTCCTCCACCAGTCTTACACACTGCTTTTGGATGCCTTTACTCCTGGTGCAAAAATTCAAGCAGTTCAGCTTGGTTTGATGGCTTGTGATCATCCATCTTCCTCTTGATTACATTCCAGAGGTTTTTAATTTGGTAAAATGGCCTTATTTTTTCCAGAGATGTATATCTTGCATGAAATATGAAAAGAGTAAACATAATAAACCATGTACAAAAGTAATGGGATACCTGACCATTCATTTCTTTCATCTGAAATCAAGAGTTTTTTTCAAGAGCTGTACATTTTATAGAAATGTTTTTTCTATATGTTTCTTTCCATCTCTTCAGATAATTTAGACCTGAAAGGGTTAAAAGCCTTGTGGGAGCGTTTATAAGAGGTTTAATAGGTAGCTAACTAGCTACACATTTCTAAAAGGGCTTCAAAATGAAATGCTGTAAATGCTGTTAGCTGGCTAACTAGCCATCTTAACGTTAGCTAGGCTAGCTACAACAAGTGGAAAGCGCTAGCTAGGTACCTAGCTAACCTAGCTTATATTCTTCTTTAACTGAATTTGTCTTCAAATTATTCTAAATATTACATAATATAATACATATTACATAATAAAAATAGGTTAATTATAGACAAATATTTAATCTTAACACTTCGTTTAAATAAGCCTAACCTACCTAGATTAGTTTAGCTACAACCAAAACAACACAATCCAGCAGCCTACATAACAGGTTAGCTAGCCAGGCTAACGTCCCCATTCATTTTCTATAATAAATGCTAACTTCAGCTAGCACCGTTTCCCCAAACATGACCATACGATTTCAATACAAGAAGCTAAGCTAAACTAGGCTAAGCTAAGCTAAGCTATCTAGTTAGCTAGCTCAACTAAAGACACAGCACAGCGCCGGCTGCTGCAGCGGCTCCTGCCCTCAGTTTAAGCAGATATACCCCCGCAGTTCTGCAGTAACTGAATAACCCGCAGTATAACCTACTGTATAACTCCGCTCCGGGTCAGAAAGCGCCGGCCGGGGAGGATGGAAAGCGGTAGCCTGCCGAAACTCGCTCTTCACCGGATAAGCGACTGCGCAGTGCCGCTGCTAATGCTAATGCTAACCACACCGGCTCAGATTAGACTGAATGGAGACATGACTCACATCAGTGTGGCGCTCCCTGCTGTACCGGATGATGAACTGCTGTCTAAATACATTTTTACAAACATTTTATTTTAGTAATACAGTTCAAAATGATGTGAAACTCCGCGTTTATTTGTTTTATTGTTGATGATTACGGCTTACAGCCAATGAAAACCCAAAAATCAGTGTGTCAGTTTCAGAAAAATTGAATAATATTTAAGACTAATTGGTACTTTTGGCAGTGTGGGCAGTGTGCCAAGTCCTGCTGGAAAATGAAACCCGCATCTCTTTAAAAGTTGTCAGCAGAGGGAAGCATGCTGTAAGTGCTGTAAGATGTTTCAGAGGGACCAGAGTCTTGCTGCTTGATGTCTAGTGTGATGGTTTTTTGGTCCACTCTTTTGTTATCAATTCCAAAGCCAGTGCAGTGTTTTCCCAGAAAATCTTACAGCACTTTATGCTTCCATTTGCTGACAACTTTTATGGAGTTTCGGATTTCATTTTCCAGCAGGAGTTGGCACTGCCACACTGCCAAAAGTACCAATTGGTCTTATATATAATATTCTATTTTTCTGACTGTAAGCCATCATCATCAACATTAAAAAAATAAATAAACACTTAAAATAGATCATTTGGTGTGTACTACATCTATATAATATACAAGTTTCACATTTTGAACTGAATTACTGAAATGAAGTGAAAAAAACTTTTCAATGATATTCTAATTTTTTTAAGATGCACTAGTACATTTAGTAATGAGCATAATCTAATGCCATTTAACCACCCATTTATTTAAAAGATTGTTATGACATTGTTTTGCCACCTGTGTTGCCAGATAATTACTGTTGCTTAGAGACAGTTACACCAACAAAAGCAGGATGAACTATTTTTAATACCCTCGATTTCAAAGGAAACAATAAATGAGCAGGTCCCAATATGGCGTACAGTTCACTATTTACAATGTTTTTAGAGTTTAACCATATTCAGCACTAATAGTTTATTTATTGTCCACTGTTTATATTACTACAATTTGCACGGCTAAATTGCTATATAACTGCATACTTGCACATCCTGTACAGCTAACATCATGGTGTTTATTGTGTTTTATATATTTGTATCATATCCTTGTACTGTATATACTTGCTGCTACAAGATGTCCAGAATCTATCGTTTGTAAAATATGTTTTATCCATAGCAACTAAAGTAGTGTATATATGATTAATGAAAGAGAATTTGATAGATAATTCAGGTCTAAAAGGGTTAAGATGTGTAAAAAAAAAAAAAAAAAAAAAGGAAAACTAACACTGCGGCTGAACTGCGGCCAATAGCGGTGAGGACGCGGCGGTGCAGCGCTGTCCCTGCTGACTGAGAGCAAAGCAGAGATCATCCTGTCCTCCCCCTCTTCTGCAGACTGCCCGGATAGACAGAGAGAGAGATAGAGGAGGATAGAAAGAGAGAGATAGAGAGACCAGCAGAGAATGAAGCTCCATGCAAAGCTGAAATAGCTTAAATCTGAATCTTCCTGCATTATTATAACAGCGTGTTTTTATTATAGGGGGGTGGGCTGAGCACCCCTATCCAGAATAGAGTGACACTCGCTTTTACGCGCAGCGAGGAGGACAATCCGCACACCAGCCAGGATGGGGAACCGTGGCATGGAGGACCTGATCCCTCTGGTCAACCGCATGCAGGATGCCTTCTCTGCCATCGGCCAGAATGCCAACCTGGACCTGCCTCAGATTGCTGTGGTGGGCGGGCAGAGCGCAGGGAAGAGCTCGGTGCTGGAGAACTTCGTGGGAAAGTAAGTGGTCCAGGGGAATGGTGTGTGTGGTTTGTGGTGTATGTGTGTGTGTGTGACATTGTGCAAGGATAATGTGTTGAATCTGCATCTCAGAAGCAGCATTAGTAAGTAGTACCATTAGACTTGGTCAGTGGTGTAATAGCTGTTATTATAATGCTTGGTGGTGAATGGAGGTGGTCAGTGGTTGCAGTGGTTGGAAAGCATTCATTGCATTTGACCATCATTACTACGGTCATGATCATCCTCTGCCCCTGCTGCTGTCCATGGCTCCCCTGCAGCGCAGGAAGAAGCCACAGAGAGATTATTTTGTTACATAAAAAGGACCCAGTGGCTGATTACTGCATTGAAGAGCTGCAGTGGCTGCAAGGGCAAGGCTGACGTTGTTGTTATCCTTCACAATAATGTCCTTAGTTGGCCAAGGTCAATACAGCAGTATTAATGCCATTATAATAACTAATATATGCTTATTTATTACATTACAGTATTTTTACAGCCTTTCCAGAGCGACCTACAAGGTTATTCCTATTACAGGAATTGAGCCAATGTAATGTTAGGAGTCTTGTCCAAGGACTCTTATTGGTGTAGCACACTGCATTCAGTCACCCAGACCTGGAATTGAACCTCAGTCTCCCACATGATAGCTCACTGGCAGGCGGTTTCATTGTGTACACTTTGCATTGTGTATGTTGTGTGAAATATGCATAAACTTATATGCTTTAAAACATGCTTAACCATCTTTGGCATGGTGTTGGCCTTTAGGCAACAAAACATTTTTATTTATTTTTTCACCTTCTTCTTTGTTTTTATTACTGTGCATTAATGGCTATATATATTTTTGTATTTACTTGCTAAAACAATTTATTTAATTGTTGCCTCATAGCAACATCATGCAGCTAAGTAACAAGACAACCATGCTGAATCAGTGGGTCTTAGTTTTTTTTTATATATCAGTGGGTCTTAGTAATTTTATATCAACTGTGACCCCCAACTCCAAAAAAGTAGGCTAAAATATATTTTTTACTCAACAAATATAAAAAGCATGCAATGGAGGGTTAAAATATAGCTGCTAAAGTAGAAGTTGAGGGGTGTAAAGCCCCCTTGTGGCTGCATGCAATCAAATCCTTACAGCAGTGATGGTCCAAATCTAGTACAAAGCCAACCCTGGACAGAAGAGAAAAAACTTGTTTTAATACCCCTAATTTCAGAAGAACAAGTGAATGAGCAGGTGTTCCAATACTGTCCAATATTGTCCTTGCAGTATGTATTATATGTTTAATATATAGCAACTAAAATAGTATTTGTATGGTTAATGGGTGAGAGAACTCAAAAAAACTATAAAAATATCCATATAATGCGAAAAGTTATGTAAATGTTTGCTGTTTAGTAGTATTATGAGGACATTCTTGCATGTGATGATCATCATACATGAAAACAAGACTTTTAAGCAAACCTTGTTTGGCCATAGTATTTGTCATTGAGGTGTCTCTGCCTTTAAAGCAGTGGGGGTAGGGTAGGGTCCAAATCCCCCGGGTGCCCTATGCAGTCCTCCAAGTGGAAGGTCATTTCTGGTTGAGAGTACACAGTTGGCTGCTGCATCTTGATTGAGTGCTGACTGTAAATTGTTGTGTGTAGAGTGTAGATTGTGAAGCATCCTTGGGTATTACAAAAGCGCTATACATATATCAAAAAAAGGCTTACATGGTTATGTCTATTTATGGTTTGTTTTGTATATGCATTTTTTTGTATAATTGAAAAAAAGAAAAGCACTATATATGGTTTACTTTAATTTATTTATGTATTTATTTTAATAATTCATTAATGCTCATGGTTGCTCATTGTTAAATATGGATACAGATATGGATGGAGCCTTCGGTCTGTACTCTGCTTTCATTTTCTCTGTATTTGTCCAAATTCTCTGAAAGTTCACATTCTCAGAAATGGTGGGAGCAGTTCAGCCATTACTTTTTATACTGTTTACAGTAGTTTACCGTGCGGCCTCTTTCATTTTTTTTAGCAGTAAGTACATTATCACCACCTTCACACCATTTCCATAGCTGTAGCACAGTGTTTGCATGCTGTAGTGTCCTGTACCTGGCAACCCGGGGTGTGCAAATGAGACTCAGGGAATGGCAGTTGAAGCAAATTGCTGTGCAATGCAGTCAGCTGGGATGAATATGAGGCCTACAAGCCTGCACTGAAATAATGACACTCAGAGTGTGCTGGAGGAAGATCATTGGTTATGTTCATCGTTTTTTTGTCCTCCTGCATTAATTCCACTGTATGAGTTCTGGCATTTGCTCTATGGCTGTGCAGTCATGCATCTGTTATTTCTACCCAGTAACAGAACCCAGAAGCTCAGGCTGTAATGAGCGGAGCGTAAAGAGAGGAAATCAGTCGATTGCCTCGGATCATGACTGCACAACGCTCTGGTGGAGGCTGACTGTCACCTGTCATCTGACTGACTGTATAAATCGGGTCCGGACAGAACCGTGAGCCGTGTTTCAGATGTAAAACATTTAGTGTATTCCAGTGAACCACCTTTAATTAGTTCTTTGATTCTTTAATTAGTCTCACCTCTGGGTAAACGTGGTCTGTTCATTTGTACCATAACGGCAGGTAATTAGCGAGCTTTGCTAAGCTGTCTGTCTGACGAATGCTTTACGAGCTTGCAGGGCTGTATGCGAGTGTATCCTGTGTGTTAAAGGGACTGCATCCTTTATTACTAATTAAAATATTTAGAATTAAGAGACCACTATCGAATCATATAGACCCAGAACCAGTCTTTAATTAGTTTATTTTTTTCAACTGTATAGGCATAATGTCAGGATTAGACCCAGGCAGAGAGACGAGGAGGCGGATGTAAACACAGGTAGGGTGAGAATTTATTAAACAAAGAGACAAGTAAACACGTAACAACAAAATAACTAAACAAACGAGGGAGGCTAGAGAACATAAAACTAAACAAACGCTGGAAAATAAACTAGGAATAAACAAGAGAGAGAGACTAATGATAAATAAACAAATAAACAAGTAAACAAGAAACAAAGAAAAACAAGAAACAGAGGCGAGCTAAAACTAACAAACAAACAAGAGATACTAAAGATAAACAAACGGGGAGACTATAACTAGGCAGGAAAAACTAAAACAGGGCAAGGGAATAAACTAGGGATATCTATACAAGAAAATAAAACAAGAAACTAAACTAGACAGAGGATGAATACACTAAACAGGGAAATGAGTAAACTAGGGAACTAGAAACTAAACAGAGATATACACTAAACAAGGAACTAGGGCAATGACCAATGAAACACAGAGAGACAGAGAAACGCAGAGAGACAGACAACGGGGGACAGTGCAAAGACCGACAGAGGACAAGTAACAGAGGAAGTCTTTTTAACATAACAGGAAACACACTGGGAGTGGAAACACCTGGGGAAGGGGTGGAGCTACAAATGAGACATGAGGTAATGGAAAATCACAGGCAGAACACAGGGGCACGGGTCACGTGGGACAACACAGGCACGAGGACAGACAGGAAACAGGGCCAGGCGTGACAGAAACCTCCCCCTAAACGCGCAGCTCCCGAGGCGCGTAAAAACAAACCCCGGGGGCTGGCGGCAGGGAGAGGCCGGGGAAAACAGGAGACCGAACGGGAGACTGGACAGGGAACTGGACAGGTGACTGAGACTGGACGGGGAACTGGACAGGTGACTGAGACTGGACGGGGAACTGGACAGGTGACTGAGACAGGACGGGGAACCGGACAGGAGACTGAGACTGGACGGGGAACTGGACAGGTGACTGAGACTGGACGGGGAACTGGACAGGTGACTGAGACTGGACGGGGAACTGGACAGGTGACTGAGACTGGACGGGGAACTGGACAGGTGACTGAGACTGGACGGGACCGGACATGGGAACAGGGACGAGAACATTGACGGGGACGGACACAAACACGGTGACTGGGACAGGAACAGTAAAACCACAGGGGACAGGAACAGGCACGAACACAGATACAGGGACCAGGACAGGGAGAGACAGGGGAACCAAAAACACAGGTGGGTGCCCAGGACCGGCAAAAGTCTGTGGGGATAGCCTGGGCACATAACTGGGGGCAAAGTCAGGAGGCCTAGGAGCAGGCCTGGAAATACGGGGCCTGGGCCCAAACATAGTTCTGGGAGCTGCTGGTGCCGGAGCTGGAGCAGCTGGGATTGCTGGTACCGGAGCTGGAGCAGCTGGGACTGCTGGTGCCGGAGCTGGAGCAGCTGGGACTGCTGGGGCCGGAGCTGGAGCAGCTGGGACTGCTGGGGCCGGAGCTGGAGCAGCTGGGACTGCTGGGGCCGGAGCTGAAGCAGCTGGGACTGCTGGTGCTTGAGTTGGAGCAGCTGGGACTGCTGGTGCTTGAGTTGGAGCAGCTGGGACTGCTGGTGCTTGAGAGAGCGGCGTGGCCGCCGCAGAAATCTCGGAGAGCGGCGCCGCCGCCGCTGCAGTCTGTGAGCGCGGCGCGGCCGCCGCTGAAATCTCGGAGAGCGGCGCGGCCGCCGCTGAAGTCCCGGAGAGCGGCGCGGCCGCCGCTAAAGTCTCGAAGAGCGGCGCGGCCGCCGCTGAAATCTCGGAGAGCGGCGTGGCCGCCGCTAAAGTCTCGAAGAGCGGCGCAGCCGCCGCTGAAATCTCGGAGAGCGGCGCGGCCGCCGCTGAAATCTCGGAGGGCGGCGCTGCCGCCGCTGCAGTCTTGGAGAGCGGCGTGGCCGCCGCTAAAGTCTCGAAGAGCGGCGCGGCCGCCGCTGAAATCTCGGAGAGCGGCGTGGCCGCCGCTAAAGTCTCGAAGAGCGGCGCGGCCGCCGCTGAAATCTCGGAGAGCGGCGCGGCCGCCGCTCGTATCATGGGGTGCAGCGCCTCAGACGCGTGCTTCACGGGGCGTGGCATGAAGAGATCCGCTGCAGCACTGGAGCCCGAAGCTGCGGGTGAAGTAAAAACCCGGACTGGATTCCTACTCTTTCGTGCAGAGTCCGGCGTGAGGAGCGCGGGGAAAGTCATTGACCGCGGCTGGCTCGCCGCGCGGGGGTTCTCGAAGCGCGGTTCCACTGCCACCGTGGAAGGAAGTAGCGGCAGGAGGGCTGGTGCTGGAGGATAGTCCTCTTCCTCCTCGCTGGACGCAGGTGTGAGGAGATCGGAGTAGTCCCAGAGAAAGGACTCCTCACAGCCTGCATCCAAGTCACCCCCTTCCTCCTCGGGGCGAGGACCGAGGCTGACAGCACACACCCCCAGCGCCCCCCCAAAATTTTCCCCGCTCCGGAGGGAGTCCTCCCGCGCCTTGCGGGCTTTTCGGGCCTGTTTCCTCCGAGACTTTTTTCCCTTATGAGTCTCGGTGGGCACCGCTGAAGCCGGGTTCACGGGCTCCAACCCGAGGAATGGCGCCGGGAGCGGGTCATCGCCCCGGATTCGCTCGGCGAGGAGGCGGAGAAACTCCAGGTCCGCCTTCCGAGCAGCATGCCACCGGTTTACATCCATTTGGTCGGTCTTTTTGTCAGGATTAGACCCAGGCAGAGAGACGAGGAGGCGGATGTAAACACAGGTAGGGTGAGAATTTATTAAACAAAGAGACAAGTAAACACGTAACAACAAAATAACTAAACAAACGAGGGAGGCTAGAGAACATAAAACTAAACAAACGCTGGAAAATAAACTAGGAATAAACAAGAGAGAGAGACTAATGATAAATAAACAAATAAACAAGTAAACAAGAAACAAAGAAAAACAAGAAACAGAGGCGAGCTAAAACTAACAAACAAACAAGAGATACTAAAGATAAACAAACGGGGAGACTATAACTAGGCAGGAAAAACTAAAACAGGGCAAGGGAATAAACTAGGGATATCTATACAAGAAAATAAAACAAGAAACTAAACTAGACAGAGGATGAATACACTAAACAGGGAAATGAGTAAACTAGGGAACTAGAAACTAAACAGAGATATACACTAAACAAGGAACTAGGGCAATGACCAATGAAACACAGAGAGACAGAGAAACGCAGAGAGACAGACAACGGGGGACAGTGCAAAGACCGACAGAGGACAAGTAACAGAGGAAGTCTTTTTAACATAACAGGAAACACACTGGGAGTGGAAACACCTGGGGAAGGGGTGGAGCTACAAATGAGACATGAGGTAATGGAAAATCACAGGCAGAACACAGGGGCACGGGTCACGTGGGACAACACAGGCACGAGGACAGACAGGAAACAGGGCCAGGCGTGACACATAAATCTTTAACCCCTATTAGAAGTACACCTAGTCCAGCATGGCTACCACACTGTTAGCATCATTACAGCACTATAAACATAACATTATCAGGACTACTATAACATTAAAATGTGTAAAAATGAGAGATTTTTACATTCAAAGCACTATCAAATCATATTGACCAAGGACCAGTCTTTAATTAGTTTATTTTTCAACTGTATAGGCATAAATCTTTAACCCCTATTAGAAGCACACATAGTTCAGCATGGCTAACACATTGTTAGCATCATTACAGCACTATGAACATAACATTATCAGGGCTACTATAACATTAAAATGTGTAAAAATGAGAGATTTTTTACATTCAAACCACTATCAAATCATATAAATACAGGACCAATCTTTAATTAGTTTATTTTTCAACTGTATATGCATAAATCTTGAACCCCTATTTGAAACACACCTAGTCCAGCATGGCTACCCCACTGTTAGCATCATTACAGCACTATAAACATAACATTATCAGGGCTACTATAACATTAAAATGTGTAAAAATGAGAGATTTCTACATTCAAACCACTATCAAATAATTATAATAATAATAATAAAAATAATTATAAAATAATATGCATAAATCTTTAACTCCTATTAGAAGCACACTTTGTCCAGCATGGCTACCACAATGTTAGCATCGTTACAGCACTAATAACATAGCATTATCAGGGCTACCAAGCAAATATTAGTGCTACTGCACCGTTAACTGTGTCACTATGACATTATCACTGCCACTGCACTGTTAGCTGTGCTAACCTGCGATGATTAGCAGTGTTGCAACATTAGCAGTGCTACCCTGCCATTATCAGTGCCATTGCACTGTTAGCATCGCTACAGGACTATAAACATAGCTGCCGCAGCATTATTAGTGCTACAGTGTCATTATCAGTGTCATTGCACTATTAGCAGTGCTAGCTTGCCATGATAACACTGTTGCACCGTTAGCAGTGCCACAGTGCCATTATCAGCATCATTGCACCATTAGCAGCACTGTTGCACCGTTAGCAGTGCTACCGTGCCATTATTAGCGATAAAAACATAGCATTATCATGGCTACCGTGCCATTATCAGCGGTACTGCACCATTAATGGAGTTACAAAGACATTATTAGTGCCATTGCACTGTTAGCATTGCCAACCTCCCATGATTAGCACTGTTGCACCGTTAGCAGCTCTTCTGTGCCATTATCAGCGCTATTGTGTGGTATTATTGTGCCATTTTTAGCACTGTTGCACCAATAGCAGCTCTACCAAGCCATTATTAGTGTTATTGCACTGATAATGCACTACTGTGCCATTATCAGCTCTATCGTGCTGTGGTATTATTATGCCATTTTTAGCACCTTGTCATTATCAGCACCATTGCTCTGTTAGCAGCATTACTGTGCCATTAGCAGCTTTTATACACAATTAGCATGGCTACTGCTAAATTGGCATCACTAATGCGCAGCTAGCACCAATACCACTTTGCTAATATTAAATTAAATCAGAAATTTAATATAACTGAATCAAAATCTCATCTTTTTGTTAAATCAGTGATGATACCCAGCCCACATTAGAACATAGTCAAAGAGGTTGTTGGAGGAGCCTGTCTTATTTAAACTTCTGACATTATCTTGGTTTGCTCTTGATAATTGAAGTGAGTGGATCACCATGGCCAGATACAGATCCAAAGAGTTCTCTAAGACCTTTACAATGAAGTGTTGTCTGTTTTTACTATAAAAATTTTTTTTAGAACAACAGCCAACATATTCATTCCATTACAGGATCTACAGGTAACATTCAAACACTGGTACCAATTAAATATAAAATAAAAAAGACATTTCTTTAGTGTTATGGCTTAATTATATTCCTTTACATAAAAAATAAATATGTCAATTTAAAACACGGGAACCCGTTTGAAGGAATTAAGAGAAAAAGAGATTTGGCCATGGCTTTGAATGAAACAGAGTGTATGGGCCCTTTAAGAGTGACACTCCTCCTCACTTTGGCTCTAACACAGTCTGGATCACCAGCACTGCCATGGTGCTTCGTGATTCAGCATTTATTTGTGCTGAGGCAAGGTCGTGCACGCAGCACCCGGAGCCATAGTCTTATAAAGCCTCAGTTTCTGGGATGTATCATTTGCAAGCAGCATTAAAAAGAGTGGACATGACAAAGTGTTTAATTAGGTTGTGTATTAAGTTTACCAATACCAAGATATACTGTACTGACAAAAGCATTGTGACATCTGTCCCAATTAGATTAACTGTCCCTACTGGGACTCCCTATTTGGGAGTTTTGCTATGAGCATTTGATTGCATTCAATGACAAGAGAATTAGGAACAATAGGCCTCAGCTCCACAACTCATCCCAAAAGTAATGGATGTAGCACCATCATTCCAGAGAACACAGTTCCACTGCTCTACATCTTAGTGCTTGGGGCTTTGGACCCCTAATGTCACACCATGGCATTAGGTATGCTGCCAATTGGTTCATTTTTTATCTGCTCCAAAAACTCCTCTTCTATTGGCAAAACATTTCTACAGGGACTAGACAAGCTGTGACAGCAGTGGGAGTCCATTAAGTGTATCAGTAAATCACTTGTTATAGATCACTAATGTATCTGATATGAAGGGGCTTAAAGGGGACATATTATATCCTTTTTATACAGGTTGGAATAGGTAGGTGGGTCATACTAAACATGTTCATGAAGATCTTTGCACAAAATCATTCTCACAAAAAAATTATAGAGATCTCACCAGCTCTATTCTTGCTAGTTTCAGTCCCTTTCAGAACGATGACTCTGTCCCTTTAATGCAAATAAACTGTTGCTGGCCATGCCACATGTATACGCTGAGCGTTTACCACCATGCTTAACTTTGTGATAGAAGCACAAAATTGTTAAAAAAAAATATTTGAAAGTACTTACATTTCCCTCATCTGCTGACTTTCCATTGTCAGTAGGTACAGATCCCTCCCTCAGACGAAGTCTGCTGGCTAATTCAGTTATGTCTGTACTGTCTGAGGTTTTTCAACTAAAATTACCGAAATGGCCTTTCTTTCATTGATCTAATGAATAGGGCTCTGTTAGGGGGTTGACAGGTGAGGGAAGCATATGATTCCTGACAACAAACTCTTTCAGCTGATTCACAGAAAATGGATGGATGGATTTTTTAGCCACTTGTAGTGTTTATAGGGGAAGTCAAGACCCAGGTGGATATACAAAAACACGCAAAAAAAGTAAGTTTAGCATAATATGTCCCCTTTAATGGGAGTCTACACCAAGTTGTACACTAACAGTGCTGGTCAGGGTGGTGTAAACCTGCTGGAGATTTGCCTTCCTAGTGGTTTCACCTCCAACCCAAATCTTACACACCTGATCCAGTGAGCTGGATCAGGTATGCTGGATTAGGGTTAGAGACTGTAAGAGCAGTATGCCAACAGTTTTCAACCTGATCTCTAGTTAAAGCATATTGATACACTATATCAGGGGTTGGCAATTAAGTTTGGCAGCGGGCCAGATATTTTCCAAGCAATTACGTGGAGGGTCACAAAAAAAATCTGGTTTTAAATATAGTGTAATTTGTGTAATTTGATGGACTTCTACAGATTAATAGCTCTCTAGCCCAGATGGTTGTTGAACCCAACTGCGGAACAGATGATCTCAAAGCAGGTAAACCCAAAAAGAAAGGAAAAAAAACAATAAATACACACACCTCTCCTCACACTGGATCGAACTCATGTCTTCAGGGTCGCGGTCCAATATACCCCCACTGCCCTGACTAGTGAATTGGGTCATGGCTGGGGAAAGGGAGATAGGGAGCCGAAGAAGGGTCGGAAAAATAAGAAAGGACGGAAACTAAAAAGGGGAATGTAAACAAAAGCTCACAAGAGAAGCATTTTATTTCTATATTTTTTCCATTATCGTTCATTACAGTTCAAACAAGCTCACAAGCCAGATGTTTCATGCTTGCGGGCCACATCTGGCCCGCGGGGCGCCTATTGCCAACCCCTGCACTATATGGACTAACTAAAAGTGATACAGTATTGCATAATATTCATACTTTGACATATTTATATATTGATATATATTTTCCTACTCTTTTATTAGGAAGGTGTTGAAGCTACTACTACACTGACATGCTCTATAGAAGTCACTCCATAGAGTCACTTGTCTGTTCATATGGAGAATTGCAGCCAGACGCTGCCAGTCACCATCATTACCACGCACTGCGCCACTTTCACCTCACTCCATTTAGATTGTCTTGTCATGAGCACACTGGCCAGTGTTCAACCTCATTATCAAGATAACACCTCACAACTTACACAGGTGTGGACATTCCCAAGCCGTCCCTAGATGTAACACTTCGTGATTGGTTTACAGACTGCTGTCCCATGACTTTTAGCATATCAGAGTCTTATCACCGGTAATCTACTGTATGCTACACATGTGGTCAGTAGAGACAAACAGAAGCTGGACTATGGCTTTAACACAGAGTACAACTTGTTCAACAAATTGACCGAAGGCTAAAAATAAGCCTAATTATGACTGTGAAGGCAGTGATGGAGTAATCACAGGGTTCCTCTCAAAAGAGCCGGCTACAGTCGCTCGTGATTTCCTGCTTAGGTAGCTGTGAACTCCTGGAGGTGCAATTACAGCAGGACATGCAGCGGCGAGCTTCTCCAGCAGCCGTTTAACTCAACACTTATTCTTCTGAGAACATCCTCGAGCGGTTAGCAGCGTGTCGTCAGCTCTGCTAAAGTGTTGCCTGCTGTGCAGTTTCAACTTCTGCTGCTGCAAAAAAGCAGAAATGGCCCTCTAATAGGGTTTGGTTGGTTACTGCGACTACTACCGGTTTCCATGGTGAACACTGAAGAGCTAGAGATGTTCTTCTCATATTTTTATGATTACCTCCTCAGTAACTACTGTGATCATGTATGACCTCTATGTTACAGTATGTTACATATCTCTGCTCCAGATCTTCACCACACACTTTTAGACTGTATGCACTGTCCTGTCTGCTAAATCATCTCATCTCTGCTGTATTTATTGCATATATTGTAGTGTTTTAGTTCTATGTAGCACAATTTGTTGCACATTTGCACTTGTCTTTATTAGCTGTAATTTCTTTGCACTGTGTACTTGCACAGTGCAAACGACAATAAAAGTCTCTTGACTTGACTTATACGTTTATGACTTATACAACTTGACGTATATGATATTTAAGTATTTGTGGAGGTAAAACACACCTTTTCTTCTTCTTAAGCCTAAGCTTTTAATAATGGGTATTACATGGAAATAAAATAATCAAAGTTAGATTCATGGAACAAAAATAATTGAGATTGTTAATGTAGGAAATTAATGCTAGCTCCATATTCCACCTTCAACAACTTGGAAAGTGTGTGTGTGTGTGTGTGTGTGTGTGTGGGTTTATGCACAGAGCGAGAGTTATATATCAGTATAAATGAAAGGTAATCTACCCTCTGAACTAGTAAACCTGTATTTATGTTAGCTAAAAAACAGGTAAAAACACAAAAAAACTAGTAAAAACTAATGAATTACGGCAGGTGGTTGTGGCCAACCTTTGTTATAGGATTAATCTATGTTAAAAAAAACATTAATGTGCTACAGTTTCCAGATTACTGCCACACATTAACATATTCACATTAACAGCACTACTTAAAAGACATTTTGGCACTAAATGCGGGCCAAACCAAGGACAGACACTTGCAGATGCCAATCAAACAATTTATAATCAAGCGGACTAGGCTTACAGGAGTAGTTAGGGACAGGCAGCGTCAGTATCAGGAAGACATTTTGGCACTTAATGAGGGCCAAACCAAGGACAGACACTCGCAGATAACAATCAAACAATTTATAATCAAACGGACTAGGCTTACAGGAGTAGTTAGGGACAGGCAGGGTCAGCATCAGGAAGTGGGCAATAGCAGAGTGTAGGAGGCAAAATGGGGTCATACATGGGGAATCCCGCAGGTGAAAAGGCACGACAAAAGCAAGACAAAATACAAAAATAGTTGGCAAACAAATGATACAGTGGGCAAGGCAAGAGAGGGGTCGGTAAAATAGAAGCGCACCGTAGAATAGCTAGGAAACTAGATTCAATATTCTGTAAAGAGCTAATGAAACGGAGGGTATTTATACTTAAACAGACCAGGTGTGTGCAATCAGAAGCTGGGAGAGCGTGAATGCCGTAGCGTCACATGATCAGCAGAGTCAGGAAGGTCCCGTGTAAGTGCATGCTGGGAATTGAAGTCTTTGTTGTGTGAATCCAGATCAGGCAGACCAGTCCAATACCCATGCCTCTGCCTTTGTGATGTAATGTGCGGAATGTGGTTTTGCATTGTTTTGTTGTGTAATGCATGGTCATTCGTGAAAAATATCTAATCTAAGGCCAGTGTATATTACTTTTGGGTCGGTAAATACTCTCGTGCTTTAGTGCTGTATTACAGAAGTGTACTGACACAAGGCACAACCCAAACAGCTATAGAATGAAACCTTAGTGTAGTTATATAATCTGCACTTATTTGCTTATACTCTATTTTAATGCTCTCTTTGCATTTTGATATGCTGCCCTTCATTAAGCAGCTTGCTATTCATTATGATTTTGTGTCAATAGAAATACAATGCATTCACTCAGGTGCCCTTTTATCTATTTTTCTATATGGAAAACCATTGTGAGCTGCTTGTTCTTCAGTTCAAAACACTGCTGCACACAGTGAAGTGCAGTGTTTGCATTTGACCCTGCAGTGACTTCACTGGTCTAATTGGGATCTGCAGCAGGGAAAGCCTAATGCACAGGGATCTGCTGAGTAGAAGCAGCTCCACGTGCTTTATTCTGGCTTACAGCTGGCACAGGAGAGGCCTGGGCATGCCAAGGTAAACAGTGTATACACAAACACTGCCTTTAAAAAGAAGATCTAGGTAAAAAACAGTGAACAAGAGACAGCAGCAAGAGAGAGAGAACATACCATACACGATTAACAGTCCAGTGGTCGTACACAGGCACGGCAACCCAACATAAGGCCTCAATATTTCAACCTGTCTGTTGTTGAATTCCTAATAGATCCTGGATTTGTTGCAGTAACAGTCTATAGTAGTCCAGGCATCTTGTTCACAAAACCAGAAACCAGGGTTAAAAAGGATTAAAAAGGGTATAAATTGATGCTTCCCCTCTGTTTTTAGTGTGTTAAGTCAACAGGAGGTACACTACCCAAAAGTAATCTCTGAGAACCTATTTTAGGCCCTTTTTCTGGCCGAACTCAGTGTCTAATCAGACCACCTATTTACATATCTGCCTGAGACTTGCTGTATCTACTTAATTACTTTATAGCTCAGACTGAGACTAAAGATTGCTGTAAATCATCTCTTTCCATAGATCAGGGGTGGGCAATTAAGTTTGGCCACAGGCCAGATATTTTTCAAGCCATTACATGGCGGGCCACACAAAAAAGTGTAATAGAATGGAGTGCTAAAAACTGAAAGTTCTCTAGCCCAGAGGGTTGTTGAACCCAGTTGTAGAACAGTTGATCTCAAATCAGGTAAACCCAAGAAAAAAGGAAAAATCAATAAATAAACACACCGCTCCTCACACGGTATTGAAACCCATGTCATCAGGGTCACGGTCCAATACACTACCGCTGCCCCGACTAGTGAATTGGGACAGGACCGGGAAAAGAACAGCCTTATAAGGAGATAGGGAGCCCAAGAACGGGTGGAAAAACGAGAACGGGCAGAAACTAAAGTCACGCCGAGCACGACAGAAAGACAGGAGGGGAATGTAAACAAAATTTCACCAGAGAACCTTTTTATTTGTTTCATTATCGTTCATTATAGTTCAAAAAATCTTGCAGGCCAGATGTTTCATGCTTGCGAGACACATCTGCTGACCCCTGCCATAGATACTCTTCAGGGCATTGTTTTAAAGCCAGTAATGACTGTTCTCATAGGTGATACTTCCTCTGATCTGGTATACAACTTAAATTTAAAATTAATTAAATGAGCAACAAACAATCCTTTATTTATTCATTCACGCTATTCTTGGGGGGAAATATAAGATTCTCTTGAGCACAGGGGATTAATTTCCCCCAAAACTCCTTTGTAGGGAAAATAATCTATTGCATGTATACTTGATAAAAATCTGTTTAACAAGGGAATGATTTGTTAGGAATATTGTTATGAAGATAAGGAATTTATGTCTTTTGATCAGTCACAGAGTGGTCTCAAGCGCTGCCACTATGATCAGGAGATTGCTTGTTCGAATCCCAGTCATGCCGCTTGCCATCAGCTGCCGGAGCCCAGAGAGAGTGCAATTAGTGTTGTTCTCTCTGGGTGGGTAGATGGTTCTCTTTTCCCTCATCACTCCTAGGGTGATGTCAATCAGCACAAGGCTGCATCTGTGAGCTGATGTATCGGAACCGAGTCGCTGCGCTTTCCTCCGAGTGTGCTGTGATACAACTCGCCAATGCTGCATCAGCGGGTGGCTCTAATATATGTTAAATAATATAGATGTATTTTGTTATTTACAACTTTAATTTCATTATTGTATTAGTAGTGTTTTATGTTTAAAAAGCAAATTAAATAAAATATACTTAAAAATCCATAACATTAACAAGCCATTATAGTATCATGATATCACTAATCGGTACTGGAAAATACAAGCTCTATTTTGCCTTCTCTACTGGTGTGTGTTTGTGTGTGTGTTGGGCAGGTGTGTGGTGTGTGTATCAGACTCAGTGAGGCAGAAATGGCTGTTATATCTCAGAGACGGTGTGTGTGTGTTAGTAGGGCGGCCACCCAAGCGATGCTGTGTTTTCTTCCCAGGGAGGACGTGTCACGCTCTGATTTGCATACACAAGTCTGGGTCGCTCTCTCATTGGCTGGTGTCTGGGAAGCGATGACAAGCCTCATAGATCACCTTGTGATGTCTCTTTTCCTCGCCTGCTCTCTCTTTCTCTATCCTCTCTCTTTCCTCTCGCGTCCCTCGACAGGGACACCCAGAACAGCACAGGCACTGGAGTGGGAATACAAAGAGGACGGTCCACACATGTTTATACTGGGAAGAGAAACTGGGGCTTTTATTTCATTTAGGAGAATTTAAAGTGTTATTAGCGTACCAAGTACCAGGACCAGTACATGACAATATTACATAATAACTATGCTGACCAAATTTTGTCTTTCAAAAAGAGGACACTGGGGACGAATGGACATCCCCCAAGCTATGGAAATTGTGGCTGGGGGCTTTTAGTAAATTGTGTGTGTATATGTTTTAGTGTGGCAGTTGTGATAATGATAATGATATAGCATTAATACATGAACGTGTATTCATGTGTATATAAAGGCTGTAGATAAATCAGATTTTATTGTATTGTATTGTTATTTTGATATGAGTTTTCACAATAAACAATATTATTTTTATAAAAATAAAAATTTGAATTTAAAAGCTGCAACAACATTGTAAATAATGGCAGATAATGCTTATGTGTTAGTAGCGAAGTATTCCTCGAAGTATGCCATCCCTCTCTCCATTCCTTTATTCCTCTCTTCTTTCCTTTATCCCTCTCTTCTTTCCTTTATCCTTCTCTCATCCCTCTATCCCGCTCTCCATCCCTCTATCCCTCTCTCCATCCCTATATCCTCTTTCTATAACTCTGTCCCCCTATCCATCCCTCTCTCCATTCCTTTATCCCCCTCTCCATTTCTTTATCTCTCTCTCCACACCTCTATCATTTTCTCTATCCGTCTATACTTATCTAAAGCCCTCTGTCCCCCTCTCCATTGCCCCATCCTTCTCTACTTTCCTTTATCCCTCTCTCCATCGCTCTATCCCTCTATTAATTTCTTTATCCCTCTCTCTTTATCTGTCTATTCTTCTCTCCACCACTCTATCCCTCTCTCTATTCTTTTCTAAATTTCTTTGTCCCTCTCTCATCCCTCTATCCCTCTCTTTATTCTTCTCTACATTTCTTTATCCCTCTCTCCATTCTTTTAGCTCTCTCTCTCCATCACTCTATCCCCCTCTCAATTTCTTTATCCCTTTCTACATCCCTCTGTCCCTCTCTCCATTCCTTTATTCCTCTTTCTATATCACTCTATCCCCCTCTCCATCCCTCTATCCTTCTCTATATCACTTTATCCCTCTCTTCATTCCTCTATCACTTCTACATCTCTTGCCGCATACCTTTATTCCTTTCTCCATCCATCTACCCCCTCTCACTTCCTCTATTCCACTCTCCATCCCTCTGTCCATCTCTCCTTCCCTCTCTTCATCCCTTTATTCTCCTTTCCAGCCATCTATCCTTCTCATTAGCCTTACACCCCTCTCTCCATTCCTTTATACTTCTCTCCATCCCTCCATCCCCCTCTCTATTCTTCTATTCCTCACTCTATCACAGGAATTTGAAAGCAGTTTAAGTTGGGGGTATTGAAGGGTTAAGGCTAGGGTTAGGATTAGGGCTATACATTCTATATCATGGCCAATGTAATGGCCAGACCTATCCCTGATTGACAGAGTGTAGGAGGACATGCCTGGTAGAGGAGCTTGACTGATTGACATGCTTGGCGGAGGAGGAAATATATAAAATAACCAGCAGAGTGTTGTTGACAGTGTTAAATGTTTTTTTCCTGTTTGTTTATCTGATGTCTAACATACTGCTTCAAATCTCAGCATGTAGTTGTGACTGTGTTCTGATTGTACAATGTATTTGTCACAAGCTTCTGCCCTATGATAAGGCTCTCAGAGGTAACTTTTGGGTAGTGTACCTCATGGTGAGAGATTGTTTACTGCTAAACATGCCTCTATGATGGAATTTTGCCCAGTTGACAGACTTTGAGAGGGGTTGCATCATTGGGCTAAGAGAAACAGGATGGTCATTTTGACAAATTGCCTGTAATCTAAGCTGTTGGTCAGTTAGCCACCATATTACCTTTGTTGGCAGTGGTGTGGTCTTGAACATATTGTCATATTGTCTTTAGCGACAAATCCAGGTTTCGTTTAAGTCCCAAAAGAAGACATCCCAGGCAAAAAGGGCAAATTGTCTTCCTAAGGTATAGGCATCTCTTCTGTAAGTAATGGCATAACCATCGTAGAAGTTAGGTGGAGGAGGACAGATAGGAAATGAATGGCTCAGTATTGGTGACAGCGTGAAATAGACTCCATTCTGTTTGTTTAGTTGATGCCGAGTCCTGAACAAATATTTGCTGGGAAGCCGTAATGAAGCCTTATGAAAGCTGACAGCAGACTGTGTGGACGATTTACTCTCGCTCTCTCTCTTCTGGGGAGTGTTGAGGCTGGGCGTATTGATCTGGAGAGAGATTACCTGGGTTTGACAAATCACTCCAGGTGTGCGATCCCACGCTCTGCCTTGAACTGTTCCATTTCTAAACATCAGGCTTTTAGTGGAGTCATTGTTAGAGGTAATAGAGGGCAAACAACAGGTGTTGGTTCATATTTTGCCACCAAAACAGCTCTGACCTACTGAGACATAGACTTCAGAAGACCTAACCAAGTCATTAGCAGCAGATCTTCATCAATTGCATTAATAAGCCTTGAGCACCCATTAACCGTTTTACTGGTATACTTGTTGTCCTTCATTGAAACATGTTTGGTAAGTACTGACCCCTGCATTTTAGGAACACCCCACAAGACAAGCCTGATGTTTTGGGGATGGGGCTTAGTGGTTAGCACGTTCGCCTCTCAGCACTGGGGTCTTGGGGTCAAGTCCCTATCTGCGTGGAGTTTCCATGTTCTCGTGTCTGTGTGGGTTTCCTCAGGGAACTCTGGTAAACTAGATACTCTAAATTGCCCAGAAAAATGTATACTCTAAAATTGATGTGGTATTGTTTTGTTGTGTGTGTGTAAATGTACAGGGGTTGGACAATGAAACTGAAACACCTGTCACTTTAGTGTGGGAAGTTTCATGGCTACATTGGAGCAGCCTGGTGGCCAATCTTCATTAATTGCACATTGCACCAGTAAGAGCAGAGTGTGAAGGTACAATTAGCAGGGTAAGAGCACAGTTTTGCTCAAAATATTGCAATGCACACAACATTATGGGTGATATACCAGAGTTTAAAAGAGGACAAATTGTTGGTGCACGTCTTGCTGGCGAATCTGTGACCATTACATTACATTACATTTCATTTGGCAGACGCTTTTGTCCAAAGAGACTTACAATAATGAAGTACAAAAGTAATAGGAATTTAGACAACCCATTTTTAGATAGGGCTTAAAGGAGGTTGAAGGGAAATAAAGGGATAGAGAAGTGAAGGAGGGGAAGAAGGAAATGGGGTTAGAAGTAGTTAGTGTGTTAGAGGTGTTAGGAGAGTAAGTGTTCTTTGAAGAGCTCTGTCTTCAGGAGTCTCTTAAAGATAGCAAGAGATTCTCCTGATCTGGTAGTGGAGGGTAGTTTGTTCCACCATTGGGGAACTCTGTATGAGAACAGTCTGGATTGCTTTGTGTGAGTGTTTGGCAAAGCGAGGCGACGTTCATTGGCGGAGCGCAGCGGCCGGGAGGTAGCGTAAGCCTTCAGGAGTGAGTGCAGGTAGGAAGGAGCTGTTCTGTCATCACCTTGTAGGCGATTGTAAGAGCTTTGAATTTGATGCGAGCATCAACTGGTAGCCAGTGGAGCTCAATGAGCAGCGGGGTGACATGTGCCCGTTTTGGTTGGTTGAAGACCTGACGTGCTGCTGCATTCTGGATCATTTGGAGTGGTTTTACTACGCAGGCCGGGAGGCCAGTTAGCAGGGCATTGCAGTAGTCGAGGCGTGAGATGACGACTGCTTGTACCAGGAGTTGGGTGGCCTGTTGCGTCAGAAACTGTCTAATTTTCCTGATGTTATAAAGCGCGAAGCGGCAGGATCGAGCAACCGAGGCCACATGGTGCGTGAAGGAGAGCTGGTCATCAACCATAACACCCAGGTTCCTAGCAACCTTTGTCGGTGAGAGAGAGAGAGAGTCAATGCTTATAGAGAGGTTGTGTTGAAAAGATGGTTTTGCTGGTATGACCAGAAGTTCAGTCTTTGAGAGATTTAATTGAAGGTGATGCTCCTTCATCCAAGAGGATATGTCAGAGAGACACTGCGATATCCGTGCAGAGATTGAGTTATCTTCAGGTGAGAATGACAGGTATAGCTGGGTGTCATCAGCAAAGCAATGGTAGGAAAAGCCATGTGAGTGGATAACCTGACCAAGAGAGGCAGTGTATATTGAGAAGAGAAGGGGACCCAGTACCGAACCCTGGGGAACCCCAGTGGATAGGGAGTGGGCTGAGGACAGCTGTCCTTGCCACGACACCTTGAACGAGCGCCCAGTGAGGTATGATCTAAACCATGACAGCACATTGTCTGAGATCCCCATGTTTGAAAGTATAGTTAGGAGGAAGTCGTGGTTGACCGTGTCGAAGGCGGCCGAGAGGTCCAGCAGAATGAGCACTGAGGACTGGCCTGCAGCTCTAGCAGTTTTCAACGCTTCAGTCACAGACAACAGAGTCGTCTCGGTAGAGTGTCCTTTTTTGAATCCAGATTGGTTCTGGTCCAGGAGGTCATTCTGGGAGAGGAAGCCAGAGACCTGATTTAAAACTGCTCTCTCGAGTGTTTTAGAGAGAAAGGGTAGTAGTGAGACCGGTCTGTAGTTATCAACCTGGGCGGGGTTGAGAGTGTCACATGTGCTTGTTTGAAAGCAGTTGGGAAAACACCAGAAGTTAAAGAGGCATTGATGGTGTGAGTGATAGCCGGAATGATTGCAGGTGCGATGGTTTGTAGTAAGTTTGAGGGAATTGGGTCAAGCGGACACGTAGTAGGACGGCTACGTGTTAGGAGAGCCAGTGTCTCGTTCTCAGTGAGAGAAGTGAACGAGGAGAGCGCAACGCCTTCGGTGGAGGGACACCGGGCTGCAGAGCATGTAGTAGGACTGCTACATGTTACATCAGTAAACTGGTTGCTGATAGCTGCCACTTTTCCAGTAAAGAATGATGCAAGCGTTTCAGCAGTAAGGCATGTAGCCGGAGGAGGAGCAGGAGGGTTCAGTAGTGATTTAAAAGTAGCAAATAGTTTCCGGGAGTCTGTGAGGGAGCTGAATTTATTGTGATAAAATTCAGCTTTAGCAGTCGTGATGCCGGCTGAGAAGGAAGCCAGGAGCAGTTGGTAGTTTTTTAGGTCTGCTTGTTTTTGGTTTTTATGCCATTTTCTTTCGGCAGCTCGGCGTTTGGAACGTAGTTCCCTCAGTGAGTTATTTTTTAGCCATGGCTGCGGTTTGCTAGAGCTAATGGCTCGAGATGTAAGAGGACAGAGGTTGTCCAAACAGGAGCTTAGTGTGGAGCAGAGTGTATCGGTGGCATCATTTACATTGAGTGATGAAAATGAGCCTGGTGGGGGCATGTTGTCAGTCACCAGCGAGGAGAACTGGTCTGCTGAGATATCTCGTAAATTTCGGCGGAACGAGACCATCGTAGGAGTAGCCGTGGGTTTGTTTGAAATATGAATATTGAGTTTCATGAAGTAGTGATCCGAGAGGTGCAAAGGAGTGACAGTTAAAGGGTCGGTGTCACAGTTACGAGTGAAAATCAGGTCTAGATGTTTGCCAACTTTATGTGTTGGAGGGCTGGGGACCTGCTCCAGTTTGAAAGACTGCATGAGGGATGAGAAGTCTGTAAAGTTGGTACTGTCGTTGTGGATGTTCATATCCCCTAGAATGAGCATGGGACAATCTTGCTCAGGGATAGAAGACAGTAGCATGTCAAGTTTGTGTGTGAACTCGCCCATTTGTCCAGGAGGACGGTAGATAACAATAATGGCAAGTTTTGCTGGAGTATTAACCAGTGTGGCATGATACTCAAATGAACTGTATGAGTTTGCAGGTAGTAGTGGAGTATGTTTTAAGCCATTAGCGATTAATAGGCCAGTTCCACCTCCTCGTCCTGAGGGATGAGAAGTATGGGAGAAGGAGTAATTATTGGAAAGAGCCGCCGGAGTAACAGTGTTTTCAGGTTTGATCCAAGTTTCAGTCAGGGCCAGCAGTTGCAAGGCCAGATGATTTGCATAAGAGGCGATAAAGTCTGCTTTGTTAACAGCCGACTGGCAGTTCCATAGCCCAACAGAGAATGAGGTAGTAGTGGGCGTGGTTTGTTTTAGTGGCCGCAGGTTAGTATGGTCCTGGCGCCTGTGTGTGTTTTTTCGCCTTCTGTGAGTACCGGAGATAACAGGAATGTGATGGGAGCACATTTTAGAAAGCAGTGGGACGGGCTGCCTTGTCGGTGGCCTTGCTCGGTGGACTCGCGCAGGTAGACTCGCAGGTCTTTACCCGCAGGTAGACTCGCAGGTCTTTACCCGCGTTGGTCTTCACACGAGAGGGTCTTCACACAACAGCTGACGCCTTCGGCTGACGCCTCGGCGAGTGTGAGTGATGTAATAGGACTCGATATAGGAAATCAGCACCACCAGACTGTCTTTTAAAGCCGTGAGTAACGCCCCCGAGGTCCGCAGACAGAGAAAGTGTGAATGAGGGGGTTTGCCACGCCCCGCTCTTAAAAAACTCGCCCAACATTGTCCGAAAAGCGCGCTAAAAAGCGCGTTTGCTGTTGCTGCTACAGCGTAGCTGAAGTGAAAGTAAAGTAAAAGAGCAGTCTGGTGTAGCTTGAAGTTCCTGTTAGCCCTGCTAGTGTGCCCTTGTCTTGTGACCAAGACAGCAAGTCTTTGTGATGTATCAAGAGCCACGGTATCCAGGGTATCCAGGGTAATGTCAGCATACCACCAAGAAGGACTAACCACATCCAACAGGATTAACTGTGGACGCTGTAAGAGGAAGCTGTCTGAAAGGGATGTTCGGGTGCTAACCCGGATTGTATTCAAAAAACATAAAACCACGGCTGAACAAATCACGACAGAATTCAATGTGCACCTCAACTCTCCTGTTTCCACCAGAACTGTCCGTCACCACAATAAATTATTGTGCTCTAAAACCAGGTGTTTCAGTTTCACTGTCCAACCCCTCTATGTATGACTGTGCCCAGATATGGATTGGCACTCTGTCCTGGGTAAATGCTGTAGGGTTGAGAGTACGCTGTGCGTTATTGGCTGCTGCTTCTCACCGGTGTGTGAATAAGTGCTGAGTATAAATGGTTTAGTGTAAATCATGTAAATTGTAAAGCGCCCTTGGGCTTCTAGAAAGTCACTATATAAGTTAAACTTTCCAGTTCATCAACTTCAAGAGCTGAATGTTCACTTGAAGCTTAATGGTGTCTGTTAAAACCAATGGTACCCAGACATGCAACAATTCATGAGACAGCAGTATGTAAATTGACATGAAGTTATCTCAGAGAATAGCTTGGGAACACCCTCGCTGCATAAGTTGTCAGGTCTTATCTTGTGAGTTAGGTCAAACCTTGTCCAGCATGCAGTTTCTGGATGTGAATTAGGCCATGAAATAAGTGTAGGGCTGATTTCAGCACCAAGGACAGCTCCCAAGGAATGGATAAATACCAGAAAGCTCTGCTTTTAGACTGGTAATCTGGGTCACTTCACTCTAATGTTACTGGTGCAAAGGTAAACTGGTATAGGCCTAAGAGCTTATGTTATTAACTCTTTAATTCAGTGGCAAAGGCTGCTATTTAGGGCTAAAATTATGTTCTGATGTGATTATAATGTTATTTCTTAGAACTGTTTGTGCACCTATACACCTATATGAAGCTATACTGTATACAATTGAAAGGCTTTAACATTTACAAAAACACTAATTATTTTTTTCTTTGAGTAAAAAAAAAAACACACTAATGGGATATTAAGTCCGCCTGATGCTCTTCATGTATTTTGTCAAAGTAATAATTAATAAGCCATGTAAAGAACCATCATCAATATTCTTATGTTTTTAACTCATAAATACTCTAGTCTAACATTTTTGAAAAGATATCTTGGGTGTGAATATATTTAAAGTCTATACATTTGAAAATAAGTAAAAAAAACAGGCGTTTGGTAAAATTTTGACCAAAACATAATCAGTTCCAGGAAAATATAACAATTCTGCTTCCTTTTACATTTTAAGTGATTATATTTTTGAGCAGCCGTATGTCTTCTGGAGTAAAAGAGATCAGGGCATGTGTCTGTCTGATATAATTACTGTGTTATAAGACCTGAAAGAGGAACTAACAAAAACGAAGGATGTGTTTACATATCTCTTTCAATCAAATGTTAATCAGCTGACATCCCAGCGGCCCCTATAAATAATTGCTCTACTGGTGATCAATCTCGGGACCAGGCAGGCTAAGGAAGTGTTGCAATTTAGACATTCCTTGAAAACCCTTGCCATGTAAAGATGAGTATTATTCTGCTTAAAAATGCAGTTAGAAGCCTGTATAGTTCATTGGAATTACTTAGCTGTTAGTGTCCCCTCATAGCGCTACTAGGAGTGACTGAGTTGTGTATGCAATGAGATGTTATAGATCAGGGGTATTTAATTAGAATTCAGTGTGGTCCAGTTAGAAAACATTTCGTCAGGCCAAGGTCAGGACCATCATCATTTTTAACTTCTGTTATGATTCAGTGCAATATCCTTTATACTGAAGAAGCCTAGTAGTTTTGTTAGTGTTTTATGTCATTAACAACAGAAAGACAAAACACATTACAAATACCATTCAGTATATTTTAACAATATTTATTGTTTCAAATAGGCCTGTCACAATAATTACATCATCGACCTTCAATAATTTAACTTATCGAGTCTATTCATGTGAATTTGTATGTCAACTTTGTTTCAAAATGCTATATTTATTCTATTTGATTTTATTCATATTAGATTTAGCCCTGCCTGTCATGATAATTTCATGATTGACAAATCGTAGAATATATGGAGAAATGTTTGCTGAACTTGGCAAGAGTATCAGCTTTGTTTAAAAACAGCAGTTTTATTTTTTATTTAATATTACTACTGTTAGTGTTTTATAAATGTAGTATTTTAATTTCTTTTTCTGTTGCGCACCATTTGATTTAGTCTTTCTCACTTTATTCTCTGACTGCAGATTCTCACCGCCTGCTCCTCCTGTGTTAGCTCCGTGCTCCCGCATCTGCACAGATCTGATTGGCTGAGGGGAGCATTTGGTGATCGTACAGCACACATTATTGGTCCGCAAAGCACGTATACCGTAAATACAAGAAAAGTTCTGCACACTGCCAGAATTAAATCCTTCTCAGTAGTTTATTGGTTTGAGTTCGCATTGGACAATGTCTGGGTCAGGACCTGGACCACGATCCGCCTATAAATAACCTCTGATGTAGATGGTGGGCAATTGGTTAAAACAACCCTTCTCACTTTAATGCTTCTTTCTGTACCATCTGGGAAAATGTCTCCAAGTGCATTGAAGAGACATGTCTAACAGTCAACAATCTCTCACCAGGAGGTACTCTACCCAACAGTAGCCTCCGAGAAAGATTTTTTGCTCAGCAGGAGAAGCATGTAATGATTACAGTACATATCTGCCTGATTGTACTATCATTGCATACTTCCAGCTCCACTTCTCCATGCATTGATTCATTCTACTGTAACCAGTTCAGACATGTCGCTCACACACATGTAGCTCACCCAGACCTGGATATTATACACAGGAATCTATCCAGCAGCAGAGTGAGAGATTCAGCCTGTGCTTTCCTGTAATCCGAGGATGGAAAGGAGATGTGTGTGTAATTCAATACCAAAATGAGTGTCCTAATGTTCCCGAAGCATCTAATCCTTCAGCAGGAGCAGGAAAACAACCCATTACTGTCCAGCCATTCATTCCTTCATCATCTAATGGCTTTTCAGTGTGTATTGGTTGACGTAACCTTTAGCGATGCAGTTGTTGGTTTTAATGTGAGTGTGGATTCATAGGAACCCGAAAGGAGGTACATAGTATACTGAATTTATTTTCTTATTTGACCCATCAAATCTGACGTATAGTTTTTTTCTTTATTTCTATTAAGTACAGATACGTGTGAAGTCAGACTCCGCCTCTTTTCTAACTGCTGCTGATGCAGCATTACCAAGTAACATCACAGCGCACTCGGAGGAAAGCGCAGCGACTCGGTTCTGATACATCAGCTCACAGACGGAGCCTTGTGCTGATCAACATCACCCTTTTGAGTGATGAGGGGAAAGAGCGCCATCTACTGTACCTACCCAGAGAGAGAGCAAGGCCAATTGTGCTCTCTCAGGGCTCTGGAAGCTCATGACAAGCTGCATGATCAGGATTCGAATCAACAATCTCCCAATCATAGTGGAAGAGCATAGCCCAGCCCTGATGTACAGTTAAGTTCATAAGTGATTGGACAGTTACAAGAAGGATAGAGACTTAATTAAAGCCAATGTCTGTAAGTTTTGGGATTTAGGGCCCTCTCTGGTGAGAATGTGTAATTGCACCTTGCATGCGGAAAAATTATTTTAAACTGGGCGGGTGTGATGCGGTCTCCCTTCAGAGCGGATGAATCCGATTACAGGATATTCTCAGTCAGAGAGAGAGGGAAAGAGCGTTCAGTCAGAAACTCCTTTGTTTCTTTGGTTTTACTATGAGTGAATGAGCTACTGAGCTCTGAGTTTCCCCTTCTGAGGTCTCCGTTTCTCCACCAGCTGCTCGCGTTAAGTAAAACTAAGCCGGATCCTCTTTCAGAGGCTGTACGTGTGACATAAGCATGTAAAGACACGTGACGTGGCCAGAAGAACTTCCTGCTTTCAGTTTAGAAACAAAATACTACAGACTGACACTTTAATGTTAAATAAAAATATTGCATAAACTGTTTAGGATTGCAGTTTTACACAGTTCTTCAATTTTTATAGACTTAAAAGTAACTGGACAAAATAACAACATGATCATAAACCCTCCTTTCTCTTTATCAAACTTAAGTTGATTTGGTTTTATCTATCCAAAGAATCTTGTTTCTAGAGCTGGAAAGACAGAACAGTAGCACGGCGAAGGATGGTCTCCCCAACTACCTAACACATACCAAACAACATAAGCACAGCCCAGTGCTATGTTATTATTGTATGTTATTTGTATATCGCATGTTAATATACAGTATTTTCTACAAGCTGTTTTAGCAAAATGTAGATGTAGATGAAAGCTACTGCCTTTATTAAAAAGGATGGTAAAATATTTGGTGTTTTGGCCGTGCAAACAGTGATTTGAGAGTGTTCATTCGTGTGTGTGTGTGTTTGTGTGTGGGAGGTGTAGAGAGAGAGTGAGAAATCCTCACACTCCCTGAGCCTCTCTCGCTCTCAACAGGATTACTTGTAATCTGCTAGTGAACCACAGCCCAGCAACAAACGTTCTGATTCGCTGTCTCACTCCCTGAAGCTTTAATCTGTCTACCTAGCAGCCGTCCTATTGGCCAGTAGCACTAATTTAATCTGTGGGTTCATTTTTCTACACCATGCTCTCATACCTCATCACTTAATAATAACAGACCTGTATGTGGTGGTAATGACAGGGTGGGGGTGGCGGTTGGGGGCGGCAGCTTCATCTTTAGTAATGAAGGTTGCCTTCATGTCCACTTAATAAGGACTAAGTCATTGCTAAAGTTAAGAGTATATAGGTATACATTCATTGAACTTTTAGGTAATGTACCTCTTGGTGAGAGACTGCTAGACGGATCTATACAATAATTGTAGAGAGGGATGCATCATTGGACAGTGATGTTTAGTGAACAAGAAACCTACATTACATTACATTACCTAGGGCCCTATTGTACTACGCGATGCTCATTGCTAACTTACACCCCATCAACAGTCCATTTTTTTTACGGGTAACCCTGTCTTTGCTGTGGAGCAACACAATGCTATACTGATACTGATGATCTGGAGAGCCATTGTATGACAGTCAGTCATCAATAGTAGTGACCCCTGTACTGTATGTGTGTGTACTGCTAGGCATGACCCCTTGTGCTATTGAACAGTTCTGTTGACATCATTTGTCTTATGATGGTGGAGGTTGTAGGTTGGTATGGTTTGTTTGTGTGACAGTATCTCTAACCACCTCCCGTTAACCACCTGCCAGACCCCCCTGGCCTAATCAACAGAGGGCAAAGTGTCTGCAAATCAATGGATGCAAATGAACCATTGAGTGAAGCTTCACTGCTTAACAACAGCTCTTTCTCCTGCTTTCCATAGAAACCTTTGTTAATTACCTTTAACATAATACAGTGGACCAAGAGGGGGAGGGGCTATGCTGTGCAGCCTATTCTGTTCCAATATTAGGAACTCAATGTGTAAGGTGTTTACCTCAGTTGGTAAAATTCAACACTTTTTTGGAAATCCCCCTAAGCAGAAATTATGGTTGGCTGTTTGTTTGCTTGGTTTGTTGATTGGCTATTTTTTACCTGGGTAGGTTGATTAGTTGGTTGGTGGGGGTGATATGTTGATTGGATGGTTGATTGGGTTTTAAGTGGTTTTTGGTTGGCTGATATTTAGGTGAGAAGGTTGATTGGTTGGTTACTTGGTTAGTTTGATTGGTTGGTTGGTGGAGGTGATAAGTTGATTAGATGGATGATTGGTTTGTGAGTCGGGATTGTTGGTTGGCTGATTTTTAAGTGGGTAGGTTAATTGGTTGGTTGGCAGGGGTGATAGGAGGTTTATTGGTTGATTGTTTTTTTAAATGGGATGGTTGGTTGGCTGTTTTTTTAAGTGGGTAGGTTGATTGGTTGGTTGGTGGGATTAATAGATTGATAGGTTGGTTTGTTTAAATGGTTTGTGAGTGGGGTTGTTGGTTGGCTGTTTTTAAGTGGGTAGGTTGATTGGTTTGTGATTGGGGAAGATAGGTTGATTGGTTGGTTGATTGGTTTGTGAGAGGGGTGGTTGGTTGGCTGTTTTTTAAGTGGGTAGGTGGATTGGTTGGTTGGTGGAGGTAATTGGTTGATTGGTTGGTTGGTTTGCTTGATTGGTTTGTGAGTGGGGTTGTTGGTTAGCTGTTTTTAAGTGGGCATGTTGATTGATTGTTTGGTGGGGTGATAGATTGACTGAATGGTTGGTTGATCGGTTTGTGAGTGGGGTTGTTGGTTGGCTGTTTTTAAGTGGGCATGTTGATTGGTTGTTTGGTGGGGGTGATAGATTAATTGAATGGATGGTTGATTGGTTTGTGAGTGGGGTTGTTGGATTGCTGTTTTTTAAATAGATAGGA
Source organism: Astyanax mexicanus (assembly GCF_023375975.1). NCBI lineage: Eukaryota > Metazoa > Chordata > Actinopteri > Characiformes > Acestrorhamphidae > Astyanax > Astyanax mexicanus. Next base: position 8,375,453 of record NC_064408.1, read on the forward strand.
GATTGGTTGGTTGGTGGGGTGAAGGATTGATTGGTTGGTTGATTGTTTTTTGAGTGGGCTTGTTGGTTGGCTGGTTTTTATGTGGGTAGGTTAATTGGTTGGTTGATTGGTCTCTGAGTGGAGTTGTCAGTTGGCTTTTCTTTAAGTGGGAGAAGGTTAATTGGTTGGTTGGTTTGGGTAATATCTTGATTGGTTGGTTGACTGGTTTGTGAGTGGGGCTGTTGGTTGGCTGTTTTTTAAACAGGTAGGTTTTTTGGTTGGTTGGTGGAGGTAATTGGTTGAATGGATGGTTGATTTGTGAATAGGGTGGTTGCTTGTTTTTAATAATTGTTTTGCCTACTTCACATTGGTAAAAAAAAAAGCCTTCTGTAGTTCTTAAAAAAAAAGGTTTGCATATAATACCAAAGTGTTGTTAACGTTAAGAACCAACGAAGAAACCAGCAAACCAACCAACCGTCCTCAAACCAACCAAACCACCCACCAGCCAACCAATACCACCGATGCATTAATAAACCTACCAACCTACTAATAAACTTGCTTACCTGTAAAGCCAACCACCTAATGCCATGCTTCCTGGTCACCCTTCTGCCTGTATCAAAATAAACTACAATTCCCATGATCCCCTTTTTTTCAAGAACTGTGTCTGGTGCTCTACTCCAACCAATCATGAACAGTTTCCTCCTCATCTATCTATCTATCTATCTATCTATCTATCTATCTATCTATCTATCTATCTATCTATCTATCTATCACTATATGTATGTAATGTGCGGCGTTTTCGATGTTGTTGTTTGCTTTGCTACTTTCCTTCTCATGTTTCTCCTCCTCCCCTCCCCCTCTCTGTGTACACTCACACTGCACTCTGTTTCCTCAAGCCTGCTTTTCATCCCACCATCATCTTCCTCACTCTAATAGTTCCTCTTTTCTGTGCATCATAACCTTACATCACTCCTCATCCCCCTCTCTTTCTCTTTCTGTCACTCTATCTCTGTCCCTTGCAGTGCTGTGTTCACTGTGTGTGTGTGTGTGTGTGTGTGTGTGTGTGTGTGTGGCCTTCTGGTTTGCTGCCACGTGAGAGTGTGAAGACAGTAGAGAGAGAAAACAGGGCCTAGCAGAGAGAGAGAGAGAGAGAGAGAGAGGGAGAGGGAGGAGGGGAGTGAGGCGCAGAGGGATTAGGATGAGTGGGCGGGGCCAGAGTCTGTCCATCTTCACTGCTGCCTGCAGGTGCCTGCTGACTAGAGCTGTGCTGCCTGAGTGGGGGATGGGCAGAGAGAGAGAGAGAGAGAGAGAGAGAGCGCATTACAGTCTGTATTTTTCTGCGCTGTATGCAGTACATTAGGGAAATGAGTCAGTACTTACTGCTCTTGATAATTATTTTCTCATTTTCTGAGATGCAACTCCCTCACCTGCTTATTTTGACTAAAATTGTGCTTTATAACTAACATTTTACTCTCTAATAATAAGGGTGGGAATCACACAATACAATATTATCATAAAATGTTGCTTATGATAACGTTGATATCATGATAATGTGATTCTGCAATACTTATATATCACAAACAATTCTTTACTATACTTTATAACACATCTATGTTACTGAAGAGGATAAAATACTCCAATACCAGGAATTATGGATTTATTGGTATCAGTTTTACAGAATTTAACAACCAATATTCTTCACCGCAGGTTTACCTTAATTATTTGATAAGTGCCACCATGTGGAGTAATGAAGCCATAACTTTACTGCGAATCTTATATTCCAGGGGTCAGCAATAGGCGGCCCACGGGTCTATGTCTACTCTTTTCATATTTCTTGCAAGATATACAGCTCTGGAAAAAAATAATACACTACTTAATGATGATGTTTTCCTTGATTTTACCAAATTGAAAACCTCTGGAATATAATCAAGAGGAAGATGGATGATCACAAGCCATCAAACCAAACTGAACTGCTTGAAATTTTGCACCAGGAGTAAAGCAGCATAAAGTTATCCCAAAGCAGTGTGTAAGACTGGTGGAGGACAACATGCAGGGACGCATGAAAACTGTGATTAAAAAACAGGGTTATTCCACCAAATATTGATTTCTGAACTCTTAAAACTTTATGAATATGAACTTGTTTTCTTTGGATTATTTGAGGTCTGAAAGCTCTGCATCTTTTTTTGCTATTTGAGAATGAGAATATTTTTATTTGGAATTTGGGAGAAATGTTGTCTGTAGTTTATAGAATAAAACAACAATGTTCATTTTACTCAAACATAAACCTATAAATAGCAAAATCAAAGAAACTGATTTAAAAACTGAAGTGGTATTTTAAATCTTTTCAGAGCTGTATATTATAAAAACAGTTTCTTTTGTATTGTATTGTATTGTATTGTATTTAGCCTATTTGTTTCACCATTATCACCACCACCGTCGTCACCAGCACCAGTACACTGAGCTGCCCCTCCAGTCAGGCCCCAGGTTAGTTTTGATGAACGGCCAGCTCTTGATGGAGGGTGTCTGAGTGAGGACTGGCTGCCACCCATATGGTCACTCCATATGGTGCAGTATCCGGAGGAGGAGCTGCCACTGCAGCCTGCAGTCGCTGCCATCTGGCTCAGGCAGGGTGTCATTCACTCAGGAAGGGTGAAAGGTCAGAGGCGTAAGGGTGGGCAGGACTGTTGTGAGGCTCCAGACTCACCATTGTGGTCACTTGCATGCCATTCTTGCAGGTGAATTTTTATGAATCAATATATATATATATATATATATATATATATATATATATATATATATATTGAAACAATGGTGTGAGGATATGATGACACAGTTCTTCTGCTGCATAGCCTACTGCAGGGGAGGTGTTACAGTTGTTATACAAACTAAGAGACACCCACAATTAGCCTAGCATTGCACTGAGTAATGGGGGAGATGGAGTGCCATCCTCCCCACTAGGGTTGTGCCATATCGTATCAAATGGAATAATATTGCCAACATTTTTGAATATTGTGAACAATATTATACCCCTAAATATGGTGCCATATCACCCAACACTAATTATCACATTAGCCTCTTAATACGCCCTGGCCCGCCGGCGGGCCAGAAAAATATGATATTTAATATCTGGCTGTGTTTATGAATAGTTATAGGTTCAATATAGGTTCAATATAGACACCCAATATACCATTTTAAAGCTTAGAATCCTTGCTTTTCAGTTATATAGCCTATTTAGCTGTATCTCCTTTCAGAAAATAAACATTTAGGGCGAAATATGCCTTGGTTATGAAAATATTAAATCATAATTTTCATATTTCCGTTTATCGGACGTCCATATTTGATCGAATGCGGACATGTTATACACCATTCGAACCGTCTGGCTCTCCGGATTCCGAAACTGTGCTCCGTTTTAGTGTAGGATGTACGGTCCCTGAATTAGAGCTGAAAGAGCGCGTGGCAGCGCGTGTTCAGAGTTGAAAAATGCACAGGTTTGGTCCTATATTTACCTACAGTCACTCCCCCCACCCCCCCAACACCCACCAGCGCGTCCCCCACTCTCTTACCTTCAAAACGAGTCCACACGCAAGAAAATCCATCAATCCAGTCTCCTATAATCCACAGTTATATCCACCCCGCGCGAGGAATAATGTGAGACGGAATCTTAACTTTAATTCCGAATTAAAAGCATTTTATTCGACGCTGCTCCGATTCTGGCCCACAGCCAGACAGGGCGGAGCCTACTGGACATGACGGTATGAGAATGAGGTCTCTCAGCCAATCAGGTGGCGAGCTCGGCCAGCTGAGAGGCTAAGGAAGAGAGATGCTTGGCCATAGATACTTTATCTAATAGATTTTCCACTGAGCAGAACAACCGCTCTTAAAGAGACAGTGCGGATTTCTGTTTGTATATGAGTAGACCACACAAAAACCCAGAGTTTACTGCAAAATGAGTTATAAAAGTGGTATTTTTTATTCTTATAAAGTTTCCAGTCCTTTGGAGAAAGAAAAGACCATTACTGGTTCAAATCACTATAACTTCTAACCAGTAATAGGTAGCAGTTTAAAATTTTATATGATGATTGTAAACACATTATAGTAAAATATAGAGTTGTCAAAACCCTTCATCCATATAAATAGTTCATTTTATGTGTCTGAAAATAAAAAAAAATAATAGAAAATCTGAAAAGCGCCTAAAAATTTTCCTGGTTTTTACCATATATTGGCCATTACATGTTCAATTGAATAATTAAAATGCCTTAAATGAATTGTGTAAAGGCTTCTAAGTAATATTACTTCATAGAATTGACTCTAAATAATTTAATATTGGAGTGATAAGCCTTCAAATGTGAGTATGTAATTTCAGGCGGAAAATGGTAAAAATAGGCTTGGAGCATAAGAGGTACTACTTTTTTGATGTTTTAGCAAAATAAAATTTCACACTGTTCTCATTTCCATTATATATCTACTAGAGACAGATTATATCTGTCCAGTATCATTTATTTCACTTTATTCCTGGGTATATGGAGATATTTGGAGTGCATTATTTTTAGTATCATGACATTCTGGATCATTGACTTCTGTTACAAATCTGATAAAATTATTGTATTTTTTAATATCTCAGTTAGGGGTGTGCCAATAATAAAAATGTAATTTTGTTGCAGTATTGCATTCTTAAAATTGTTTTTAAAATTTTGTCTTATCGCCAAGAATATCGTTATTGCGGAATAGCATGAAATATTGTTATTTTAGGGCCATATCGCCCACCTCTACTACCCACTGAGAGAGTAGGAAATAAGGTATGGTCAAAATAGGTATGGTTTGTTCCAAAATCAACTGAACCATGGGAGTTAATAAATTATTATTATATTTTTTTGCTATTTGGTTGCTACAGTATAACAGGTAGTTGCTATAGTGATTCTAAGGGTTTACTAGAGAGATGTAATAATCCTACTAGATTTTTGCTGTGGTGTTGCTACATGGTTGCAATGATTTGGCTTGATGATTGCTATCCCAAGTGGTTGCTATGGCATACCTTGTTGTTGCTATAGTGTTAACAGATTAAGGTTTTTTTTTTTAACTATAAGGCGCACTTAAAATCCTTTTATTTTCCCAAAAATCGGCAGTGCGCTTTATGTATACATTCTAGCAGTCAGGTATTAAGAAGCAGTAAAGCCACTCTGTTGAAGTACAGCATATATAACCATTAGCATTAGCCGCTAACCGCAGCACTAGCTCAATCACTGTTTAGAGGTGAGTATATTAGACTGTAGTTTGCAAGTTTGCCGTGTAAAAACAAGCTATGTGGGACAAACCACTAGCTAATAGCACCCTGGCTTGCTGGAGGAATACTCATGGTTCCTTAGTCTAGTGCTATTGGATGGCATTTCCGTACTGTTAGGGCTGCGTTTAGCAGCTAATGCTTATGCTGTTACTGAAAACTCACCTATAGACCTTAATGCACCTTACAATCCCGTGCGCCATATAGACCGAAAAATACATTACTATATATATATATAGTTACTATATTGTTACTAGATGGTTTCTAAGCTATCACATGTCACAGATCATAGATTGTGTCACTGTGCATCGTTCAACTATTCAGCTTACTTTGCACAAGGAGAGGCTGTATGGGAGAGTAATGCAGAATAAGACGTTTTGGCGCCACAAACAGAGTCGCTTGAGGTATGCTAAAGCTAAAGCACATTTAAACAAGGCAGCTTCATTTTGGAATAAGGTGCTGTGGACTGATGAAACTAAAATTGAGTTATTTGGTGGACGGTATGCATGGCAAAAAAAGAACACAGCATTTCAGTCAAATTTGGTGGTGGTTCCATCATGCTGTGGGGCTGTGTGATCAGTGCAGGTTTTGGGAATCTTGTTAAAGTTGAGAGTCACATGGATACCAGTCAAAATCAGCAGATTCTTGAGAACAATGTTGAAGAATCAGTGAGAAAGTTGAAGTTAAAACGCCGGGGCTGGATACTTCAACAAGACAACGACCCTAAACACTAAACACTGATCAAAATCTACTAAAGCATTCAGGCATAGAAACAAATACAGCGTTCTGGAATGATCATCTCAGATCATCTTAGTCCCCAGACCTGAATATTATTGAAATTATTGAAAATCTGTGGTGTGATTTAAAGCTGTGCTGTGATTCATGATCAGAAACCATCAAACCTGACTGAACTGGAAATGATTTGAATGTTTTGTAAAGAAGAATGATCCAAAATACCTTCAACCAGAAGCCAGACTCTCATTAGAAGCTATAGGAAGAGTTTAGAGGCTGTTATTTCTGCAAAAACAGGAGGAGAAAAATATTGATGACATTTTTCTGTTGAGGTGTTAAAATTTATAAATTTACGCAGCTGCTTAATTAAGAATTATTGCACACTTTCTGTAAATCCTATAAACTTCATTTCACTACTCAGATATCATTGGTTATCTGCTATAGGATACACATTTAACTGAAATTGCTGATCTGAACAACCAATGATTTATAAAGGAAAATGCCCAAAGTTTTTCATTATGCTGTATATTAGCTGCATTAGCCTCATAGCTCCCCTCACTGTAAAACTACAGAAGCACAGCTACAGACAGTAAGCCTTTCACGACTGATGAGCTTCGTTTGTGGTGAGGAGCCAAATCATCGCTCTAATTAAAGAGGGGAGGAAGAGTGACGGCTTGACAGGAAATGATTCAGCACTTTGCAGCTGACATGATGAAGCAAAACTGCTGTTGCTGTTTATTTCTCACAGGCAAATCCCCAGCCACCCCCGCTTATACTAGAGTTCCCCAGACACTCATCTGTACTCTCCCTGCTCTGACACGCCCACTTTAACCCTCGCTGTGATACAACAAGTGGTTGCTATGGAGTTATGGCTTGTGTTCTTTGCAGTGTGAAATGTGTGGATTGGATATTCAGACCAGTTAGTGCTGTTGCTATATGGCTGCTATGGTTTCCTTTTTTTTACTATTGTATTGCTAAGTGGTTGTTAGTTAGATGCTATTGTGTTGCTATGTGGTTAATATGGTGTTGTTAGATGGTTGTAATGGTGTTGCTACACAGCTCTCATGGAATGCTAGGTGGTTGCTATGAGGTTGCTAAGTGGTGTATAGGTGGATGTTATAATGCTTCTAAATGGCTGACATGTATCATCAGCAAGAACTGTAGTGGACTGTAACTTTATATATATATATATATAAAGTTATTGTTGTGAATGCAGGCCAGAAAGTTGTCTTCATTATTTGTTGCCATGGTGTTAATGTGTTACTATGTGGTTCCTATAAAAACTCAGGTGGTTGCTATGATGTTGCTATGTGGTTTTTAGGTGGATGTTATAATGCTTCTAGATGGTTAACATTTTTTTTTTAGCAAGAACTGTAGTGGCCTGTAACTTTATATATTTAAAGTTATTGTTGTGAATGCAGGCCAGATTGTTTTTTATAATTTTGTTACCATGGTGTTAATGTGTTACTATGTGGTTCCTATGAAACCTCAGGTGGTTACTATGGTGTTGCTTATTGGTTGCTAGATTGGATGTTAAAATGTTGCTAGTTGGTTAATGTGTTGTTTGTTGCTAGGCGGTTTCTACGGTTTTGCTGTATGATCGCTATGGTATTGCTAGATGGTTACTATGGTGGTGCTAGATGGTTGTTATGGTTTGCTAAATAGTTTCTATGTGGTTAATATCATATTGATAGATAGTTGCTATGATTCTGCTTGGTGGGTTGTGTAGTATCCCAAGTGGGTGCTATGGTTTTGCTTATTGGTTGCTAGATTGGAGTGGATGCTAGATGGTTACTATGGTATTACTAGACGATTTCTATGCTATTGCTAGATGGTTAATATGGTGCTTGTATATAGTTGCTATAGTGTTGATGGATAGTTGTTATGGTATCACAAGTGATTGCTAAATAGTTTCTAGGTGGTTATTATGGAGTTGATTTATGGTTGCTAGGATTTTGCTTGGTGGGTGTTGTAGTATTCCAAGTGGGTGCTATGGTGTTGCTAATTGGTTACTAGATTGGAGTGGATGTGATATGATTACTATGTTATTACTAGATGATTTCTATGGTATTGCTAGATGGTTACTGTGGTAACACAAGTGATTGCTAAATTGTTTCCAAGTGGTTATTATGGAGTTGATTGATGGTTGATATGATTTTGCTTGGTGGTTGTTGTAGTGTCCCAAGTGGTAGTGCTTTGAGGTTACTTTGCTGTTGCTTGCCAGTTGCTATGATGTTGATACTTAGATTACTACATTGGTTGCTATGGTGTTGTTAAATGGTTGTTATGATGTTCTTAGATGGTAGTTATGATTTGCTAGATCCCAGGTAGCTACAATAAAGTGTCTTGGTAGTTTCTCTAGTGGTTGCTATGGTGCCTATGCAAAGATGATTGCTATAGTTTCTCGGGTGGTTGCTATGGTGCTTCTGCATAGATGATTGCTATAGTTTCTCGGGTGGTTGCTATGGTGCTTCTGCATAAATGATTGCTATAGTTTCTTGGGTGGTTGTTATGGTGCTTCTGCATAGATGATTGCTATAGTTTCTCGGGTGGTTGCTATGGTGCTTCTGCATAGATGATTGCTATAGTTTATCGGGTGGTTGCTATGGTGCTTCTGCATAGATGATTGCTATAGTTTCTCGGGTGGTTGCTATGGTGCTTCTGCATAGATGATTGCTATAGTTTCTCGGGTGGTTGCTATGGTGCTTCTGCATAAATGATTGCTATAGTTTCTTGGGTGGTTGTTATGGTGCTTCTGCATAGATGATTGCTATAGTTTCTCGGGTGGTTGCTATGGTGCTTCTGCATAGATGATTGCTATAGTTTATCGGGTGGTTGCTATGGTGCTTCTGCATAGATGATTGCTGTAGTTTCTCGGGTGGTTGCTATGGTGCTTCTGCATAGATTATTGCTATAGTCTCTTGGGTGGTTGCTATGGTGCTTCTGCATAGATGATTGCTATAGTTTATCAAGTGATTGCTATGGTGCTTCTGCATGAATGATTGCTATAGTTTCTCGGGTGGTTGCTATGGTGCTTCTGCATAGATTATTGCTATAGTTTCTTGGGTGGTTGCTATGGTGCTTCTGCATAGATGATTGCTATAGTTTATCGAGTGATTGCTATGGTGCTTCTGCATGAATGATTGCTATAGTTTCTTGGGCGGTTGCTATGGTGCTTCTGCATAGATGATTGCTATAGTTTCTCAGGTGATTGCTATGGTGCTTCTGAATAGATTATTGCTACAGTTTCTCGGGTGGTTTCTGTTTGTTCGCTATGGGGTTGTGTTTGGTAGCTATTTAATTTAATTTAAATAAAGTACACAAAATGAGTAAAGTAATATTATAGCATCTCAACATCGCAATACACCAGTATAAACTACATAAAGCCCAGCCCTTGGGAGCATCTGGCAACCGGCAACCTTCAGTTCTCCTAAAGTACTGTCTCTAAGGAGCATCCAGAGAGCAGCGTTTCAATACTGTCCAACACACTGGACTCTGCTCGCTGTAAAAATAGACACCGCCACAGGCTCTCTAACTATGTCTGATATCTCTCTTCTTTAACAAAGAAATACAGAATGTACACTCACACACACACACACACACACACACACACTTTGAGCACCATCTGGCAGCACAGGCTCCCAATAGCTCACGACAAATGAAAAGACACTCATCTGCAGAACACAGTAGTACACGGTACACGTCAAAAGTTTAAGACACATCTTAAATTCAATGACTATTCATTATTTTAAAATGTTCTGCATTGTAGATTAATACTAAAGTCATCCAAACAATGAAGAAAAGTATATGAATTATTTAGTAAATGAAAAAATGTTAAACAAACCAGTATATGTTTTATATTTTAGATTTTTCAAAGTAGCACGTCTTGCTTAGATTAGACAGTTTTGCACATCTCAGCTATTTTTTCTTAGTGAGTTTTATGAGGTAGAGTCACCTGGAATTCAGGCTTTCAGTTAACAGCTGTGCTGAACTCATCAAGAGTTAATTATCACTCGAATTTCTTGGCTCTTAATCAAGTGTTTGAGAGCATCAGTTGTAAAGTAGTGAAGAGGTGGAGTTACAGGTATACAGTGAATAGTGAATATTTGAGTAATGTTTTAATACATATTATAAGAAAGCAAGAACAACTCAACTAAGTAAAGAAAAATGACTTTAATGAATAAAAAAATGCCAATGCAAAGACCATCAAAGATATTAAAGATAAAACTGGCCCTCATCAGCACCGCCTCAGGAAAGGAAGAGCAAGAGTTCCCTCTGTTGCACAGGATAAGTTCTTTAGAGTTACCAGCATCAGATACATTAAGAAGTTAATAAAACCCCAGGTAAGAGCACCCAAATGCTTCATCACAGACTATTTTTTTGGTTTGTTTAACACTTTTTTTAAGTTACAACATGGTTCCTTATGTGTTCCTTCATAGTCTGGATAACTTCAGTATTCATTTACAATGCAGAAAAACAAGAAGTGAACAAGAAGGGGTGTCCAAACGTCTGACTGGTACTCTATATGCATGTATGTGTCTACGCTAAAACATATTGCAAATTAGGCGTGGAACAAAATACAGGAATTGCGATATATTGTATTGTTTTTGTTTATGGGACATTCTTTTTTTACAGAATTCATTGAACTCATTAAGATTCAGCAAAAGCTGTATTTTTTCAGCAGGGTATCCTCAGGGCAGCTGTATTTGGACTTGTGTATAAAACAGTAGTGTCAGTTTAAAGCCCTGAGGCCCACATCAGTGCAGCATATGTACTTATTATTATTATCATCATCATGTAATCACGTAGCTCATATTAATTGATTTATATTAGATTTTCTAGAAGGAACCAGTGTTTCTGATTGGATTTAAACAGAATTAAGCTTTAATTTAGCTTTTTTTCCCACTGTTGTTTATGAATAAACTATAAACTATATACTTTATATAAAATATTGGGACACCTGCTCATTCATAGTCAAATCTGCTTTTAGCTACATAACACCAGCAAGCTGGAATTCACTACAGGAAACTCTAAAACTCACTAAAAGTCACTAAATAATTTTGAGCTTTTAACATTTCTAACCAGTTTTTCTTTTATCTTTTATTTATTTAATAATCACATTTTCTGTTTTATCTTTTAGTCTTTTTACTTATTTAATTTACTTTACACATTTAGTCCTTTTATTTATTGCTTACCTTGTTTTACTTTATTTTATCATTTTTTTCATTTTTTTATTTTATATACTTTATTATTCCAATTATTTATCCCTTTATTTTATTGCTTTATCTCTTTATTACATTTTAGCTTGTCCACTTATGATTTTATTCTAAATAGTTTTTATGCTTTTACCATTTAATTTTGATTATTTTGTTTATAAAGTTACTTATTTTAGCTCACCTGAGTTGTGAATGCTTGGCTGCATTGAAAATGAGGGATACAGGCTCTGAGTGGTCCAGGAGGCTAAGTGCTGCCACTATGATCAGGAGATTGCTGGTTCGAATCCTGATCATGTAGCTTGCCATCGACTACTGGAGCCCTGAGAGAGCACAGTTGTCCTTGCTCTCTCTGGGTGTGTACAGTAGATGGAGCTCTTTCCCCTCTTCCCCTCTTGGGTGATGTCAATCAGCACAAGGCGTCTGTGAGCTGATGTATCAGAACCGAGTCGCTGCGCTTTCCTCTGTTAAAATCACAAAAGATGCAGAGCTTTCAGACCACAAATAATGCAAAGAAAACAATCTCATATTCATAAAGTTTTAAGAGCTCAGAAATCAATATTTGGTGGAATAACCCTGGTTTTTAATCACAGTTTTCATGCATCTTGGCATCATGTTGTCATCCACCAGTCTTACACACTGCTTTTGGATAATGTTATACCTTTACTGCTGGTGCAAAAATTCAAGCAGTTCAGCTTGGTTTGATGGCTTGTGATCGTCCATCTGGTAAATTTGGTAAAATCAAAGAAACTCATCATTTTTAAATGGTTTCTTAATTTTTTTTACAGAGCTGTATTAGCTTACAAATAACACTATTCTATTGGCAGTGCTTCTCTATAGTGACTAGAAAAACTATTTGCCAGCAATGGGTGCATCTTAACGTAGCTGAAGGCTGAAATCATTAGAAGGGGTGTAAGCATTTTAAATATGTTCAGTGTAAAGTGTGTAACAGTATTACTAGAATAATTAAACACTGAATATTGTGGCCATTATAGGACGATAGGAAATTATCATACTGTCCTACACCTAATTTGCATATGAGAGCATCCTGGCAGCGTCTGCCGCTCGCCTCGCTTCAGCCAGATGAATAAAGCGGAAGGTGGAAAGACAGTCCTGGTGCTGTGTTGGTTGGGCTCCAGGAGTCTGAGCTGTGGATGGTGATTCAGTGTGCTGCACACACACTCACACTCTCTCAGCGGGCGGGTAATGCTGCCGGCAGCTTTAAACACACTGTCATTTCAGTAAGCAGTGAACGAGCAGTCTGCAGCGACAACTGGGAAAATCATGATTTTATGCAGAAACTTTCTTAATCCACACTATTCCATAGTAAAGGACACATTTACTGTCATAATATAACTTTACATCTCTGAAATATGACAAAAAAGTCTCACACAATTTTATTTAGTTTAAATTTTGAACCATTTGTAAAGATGCTATATAAAGCTCTGGAAAAAAAGGGCACTTAAAAATTATGGGTTTCTTTGATTTTACCAAATTGAAAACCTCTGGAATATAATCAAGAGGAAGATGGATGATCACAAGCCATCAAACCAAACTGAACTGCTTGAATTTGTGCATCAGGAGTAAAGATATAAAGTTATCCAAAAGCAGTGTGTAAGACTGGTGGAGGAGAACATGATGCCAAGATGCATGAAAACTGTGATTAAAAAACAGGGTTATTCCACCAAATATTAATTTCTGAACTCTTAAAACTCTTTATGAATATGAACTTGTTTTCTTTGCATTATTTGAGAACTGAAAGCTCTTCCTCTTTTTTCTTTTTTGTTATTTCAGCCATTTCTCATTTTTTGCAAATAAATGCTCTAAATGACAATATTTTTATTTGGAATTTGGGAGAAATGTTGTCTGTAGTTTATAGAATAAAACAACAATGTTCATTTTACTCAAACATAAACCTATAAATAGCAAAATCAGAGAAACTTATTCAGAAACTGAAGTGCTCTCTTCATTTTTTTTATTTTTTCCTGCTGTATATTATGACATATGACATTATGACATATTTACACACTGTTAAGTGCAGCTAGTATTTTCAAACGGTGCCAAATAACATCACAGGAGATCTATGAGTGATGATTAGGAGTAAAGAAAAACATTGATTCTTAAATAATGTATATTGTTATTAATGTAAAATATTCTTTGTTGATGGCACAGAATGGAATAATTGCATAAAATTCTTTAACATAGGCGTACTCTTATTTTTTACTCTAAATTAATATAAAAGTGTAAAGAACAAAACAAGGATACTGTAAAGATAACTATACATTTCTGCAAATTCATATTGGAATACTACTAATCTTTGCAATTCTGCAATTACATTTTGAAATTCTACATAATACAAAAATTCTCTAAATACCTATTTGAATTCTACAAATTCAATGTTACAAATTATTGCCAACTTATTGCAATAAAACAACTTGTTAGATTACTGCAGGTATATATCAGAATTGCGTAATTTGTTAAATTTACATATTTGAAGTCAATCTTTTTTACATTTCCATATTTGTATATGCATACAGCTCTGGACAAAAATAAAAGACCACTTAAAAAGAGTTTCTTTGATTTTACCAAATTGAAAACCTCTGGAATATAATCAAGAGGAAGATGGATGATCACAGGCCTGCTTGAATTTTTGCACCAGGAGTAAAGCAGCATAAAGTTATCCAAAAGCAGTGTGTAAGACTGGTGGAGGAGAACATGATGCCAAGATGCACGATAACTGTGATTAAAAACTTGAATTGTACAACTTGTTCAATTTATTTAATTACATAATATCTTACAATTTGCCATAAAAATAATGTGGAACGCACATGGTCCTGCTTGTCTGTATAATTATACAATAAATAGTTAATTGTTTATAAAAAAAAATTAACAGGTAATAAATTAAATGCAACAGAGTACTATAGTTATCATGGTGAGATCAGGACATGCGAAGAGTTTCATCACTACACTGTTTTCTAAAGCACTGGTTTGTTAGACAGCACAGCAGCAGGGCATAGAGGCAGAGCCTTCTGTTTTAGAGTCAGCGTGACACTAAACATGAAACACCAGGGAGTAATGAGGAGGGGGCGGGGCTACACACAAGACACAGCTGAGCTACAGAAATCCAGCCAAAACTGAAACAAGCAGAGCATCACAGGGAAAACTGAAACAAGTAAACTGAGACTGGGCTGGATTTGAAGAAATTCATAATTGATCTGTTACCTATATGACAATGTCTTGTTTCATACAGCTTCAAGTTAATAAAAACTAGTTTTTATTATTTGAAGATAATATAAACTAGTTCACAACTTGCGACAAGGGCACCAAGATTTGTGTGTTTGTTACACTGAATTATGTACATTTATTCCGGTTAGTTTTGGCTTCACACTGTAGTTTAGTGACTCTGTGTACTAAAGACCTAATCATGCATATACCTTAGCAGTGCTATTCTAATCATGAATTCACCTCAGCAGTGCTATTCTGATCAAGAATTTACCTGAGTAATACTATTTTAACCATGAATGTACCTCAGTACTGTTACTCCAATCATGAATGTACCTGCGCAGTGCCATTCCAATAAGAATTTTCCTTAGTAGTGCTATTTTACTCATGAATTTACCTCATTATTGCTGTTATAGTCATGAATTTACTTTGGTAGTGCTATTCTTGTCATGAATTTACCTTAGCAGTTATATTCTAATCATGACTTTACCTTTTTAGTGCTATTCTAATTAAGAATTTATCTCAGCAGTGCTATTCTAATCATGAATTTACTTTGGTAGTGCTATTCTTGTCATGAATTTACCTTAGCAGTGCCATTCCAATCATGAATTCACCTCAGCAGTGCCATTCCAATCATGAATTTCCCTCAGTAGTGCTATTCAACTCAGTTTTGCTATTATAATCATTTACCTTAGTCATGCTAGGCTTGTCATGAATTTACCTTAGTCGTTATATTCTAATCATGACTTTACCTTAGAAGTGCTATTCTGATCAAGAATTTATCTCAGCAGTGATATTCAAATCACGAATTTACCTCAGTACTGCTACTCCAATTATGAATTTACCTCAGCAGTATTATTCTAATCATGAATTTACCTCAGCAGTGCCATTCCAATCATGAATTCACCTCAGCAGTGATATTCTAATCAAGAAGTTTCCTCAGTACTTCTATGCTAATCAATAATTTACCTCAGTACTGCTACACCAGTTATAAATTAACCTCAGTAGTGTTATTTTAATCATGAATTGCCTGAGCAGTGGGACTCAAGTCACATGTGAATGCAATTTACTCAGAAAAAAAGGCAGACGGTCTTTTGGTGAACAAACAAATCCTATTGCTAAGTTATCTCAGCTACTGGTACTATCCTAGCCCTGTACAGCTCGTATCTTTCAGCTAAACATCAGTCAGTTTGTGAGAAGGCAGCAAACAGATACCAAGAAAGATAAGTGATATTGATAGTGAACATTTAGCTAAATATATATTTTTATTTAATGCATGCTTAGATGCTTAAACCACTCTGCTGAGGAAGTGCATGGCCAGTGTTTTCAGTGTGTTTATAATCAGGTACGACAGCAGTAGCGCTGGTGCTGTAATGGTCTGACCTTGAATGCACTGGTGTGACTGTGGTAGACTGGGTAACAGGGCCTGGTTGTGTGTGTGTGTGTGTGTGTGTTATATTGGTGTGCTTTCCTCTTCTGTTATCTGTTGTCCTGTCTCCTAATTTCCCACCTCACTTCCTGCTCTGTGTCACAGGGACTTCCTCCCCCGTGGATCTGGCATCGTCACCCGCCGCCCCCTGGTCCTGCAGCTCATCAACTGCCCCACAGGTGAGCTCGCTGCCATGCTAACATGCTAACACGCTACAGCTACTCCACAAAGTGTAGCTTACTTAATTACTGAACATGTTTCCTTCTAATACATTGATTTACAATGACTGCATTTACACTTATGCTTTGTAATTTTGTCCTAATACTGAACAAACTGTACAGTTTACAGTAATGTGCAAATGTTTTAAGCACCTGTGAGAATTTCAGTAAAAAGAAAAAGCTTCTAATCTGTAAAGTAAGTGTTTTTTTTAGCTCAGTAAAACACATAACAGCATTACAATAAACACAAACAGCAATTTTTCAAAAAGCAGAGCTTTTACAGCCCTGTTTTCCTTAAAACATCTCCAAATCTCTCCTCTTAATCTGAGTTTAATTGAGTTATTTCATTTCTAGTTCTCATCATATTAATCATAACCTGGTTTGGTAAATTGGTAAATGTGGTAAATCAGGTGAGCTGCCATCGGAATTGAACATATAGTTACACATGCTGGCTGAGGGAAATCATCCAGGAGAAATCTGGAATCTCTACACTTTGTTCTACAACTTCAAAGGTTCACAGGATATTACATACTTAGTTAAAAATGAGAATTACTTGTTACGTTTTACTGTATGTATGTTTATCCAATCATATGTGGTGCTTTTTTCAGGTAAAAACACTCGTATTGCTGAGATAAATGAATTAGTGTAATTTGCTTTGGTGCCTAAACCTTTTGCACAGTACTGTATGTCCAAATTTTGGTGCAGTCACCTACTTTAAGTAACCATTGCTGATACAGATGTGCACACGTACACATATAGAGCTTGTCTATTCCTAGTCTATTCCTACTGGTAAAAAGCAGAAAGTCAAGTGTTGCATTAACTCCCACAGAGTTGATTTGAACTCTTTTTTTAGGGTTTATATACAGTAGCTCCACATTCTTTGGAGATAAATCAACACTTTTAAAATAGTTAAACATTGCCAGAGATCCTTTTTAACTCACATTTGTATTTGTTTAACTCCCTAAATTGTGACGCTAACACTGAAAACAGTTAAAAAAATAAATAAGAAGACAAATAATCAAATGTTATGATATGACTATTTAGTATTGAATTATTACTAAGGAGAGGTTAGAGTGTGTTTTTGGTTCGTAATACAGGATAAAACATCCCTTTACTTGATGCTTTGCCAATACTTTGTCACAGTTTACAGTACAAAACATAACGTAACTTGCTCTTATAGCCTACAACACGTTGGCTAGGCAAGCAACCATTATGCCAAATAAATGGGAATACCCACTGATGGTAAGTTAGGATTGGTGGGGGCAAGCCCATTGTGGAAATAATGAGTTTAATTGGGTGGAGTTTAATTAAATCTCTGTGGAGTTTAACAGTATTTACTGGATTAATTTGAGTGAATACTGAAATACTGTATTTAACTCTGTCAAATAACTCCAGCACTGAACACTATTTAAATCTGAATGAGTTAAAATTCACTTTAAGATAGAAAATTCCCAATTCCCCAACTCTCAGCTGTTTAACTCAGATCCTCACAGCCCGTTTTGGTCTTTGCATTGTGTCCAAAATTGAATCTTTGATTAAACCAAATAAATCGACTTCCATTAAAAGTTCCACTGAGCTAATTTTAAAGAGACAGAGCGAAGATAAAAATATCTGCCAGCTTGCTGCCGTGGTATCAGTTTACAAATGACTAAATAACTAAACCTAAACTTCATTCTACAACTTCTTTTTCTTCATTTTTTATTTAGTTGACAGGGACAATGCTCATTAATCAACAGAAAACAACTGTAAATAAGCCAGAGTTAGCCGTGAAGGCTAATTTTCATCTGTAGTCCCTGGCCAGCTCTAAAACAATTATCCATAATACACAATACAAACAATACAACATAATAACAATTAACAATACAACACAATAACAATTGACAACACAACATCCCTTACTATACACAACAATATAGAATGTTCAGTGTTTAGTATTCAGTAGGCGGCGGTTCATGCTCTAATGTTCACATATTTGATTATTAACAAGCCACAATTTGAGCTGGACTGGCAACAAATTCCATTCTTTAGAGGCTGACTGACTAAAAGTACTTTTTCGAATGGGAATTTTGCAGTCTCCTCTAGTGGAACCTCTAGTAACCTGAACGCTTGTTCTTTGTGTAATAAAAATCCTAAGAGGAGGATGGGCAGTGTTGTGTAGTATTTTAAAAACGAGACATCATTTGACATATTTAACCAAATTATATTTAACCAAATATATTAAGTATGTACCTTTTAAAAATTTGACAGCTGTGAAAACAATTAGGTTTCTGATCTAAAGCTTTAAGAGTGCGTTTATATAAGATTTCAAGTGGCTTCATTATAGATTTACTTGTCTGTGCCCAGCTTGTCAGAGAGTTTTATTTATTTAGGATTTATTTAATCCTTCAATAACTCAACTAAATCTACTGAATCCCAGATTTTCAGGACTCATTTTCAGTGCTTATCAACACTGCCATCTAGTGTAGTAAGGTGTTCTAATGATAACATACAGCTCTGGAAAAATGTAAGAGAGCACTTCAGTTCCTGAATCAGTTTCTCTGATTTTGCTATTTATATGTATATGTTTGAGTAAAATGAACATTGTTGTTTTATTCTATAAACTACAGACAACATTTCTCCCAAATTCCAAATAAAAATATTGTCATTTAGAGCATTTATTTGCAGAAAATGAAAAAAGTCTGAAATAACAAAAAAGATGCAGAGCTTTCAGACCTCAAATAATGCAAAGAAAACAAGTTCATATTCATAAAGAGTTTTAAGAGTTCAGAAATCAATATTTGGTGGAATAACCCTGGTTTTTAATCACAGGTATCATGCATCTTGGCATCATGTTCTCCTCCACCAGTCTTACACACTGCTTTTGGATAACTTTATGCCTGCACTCCTGGTGCAAAAAATTCAAGCTGTTCAGTTTGGTTTGATGGCTTCTGATCATTTATCTTCTTCTTGATTATATTCCAGAGGTTTTCAATTTGGTAAAATCAAAGAAACTCGTCATTTTTAAGTGCTCTCTTATTTTTTGCAGAGCTGTATTTTATCTGTGGTTTCTGTATATAAAGTATATTTTGTCTAATAGAAATTATGTTGCTTCTATTAACAACGTTTCTGTGTTTTTCCAACCAAATCCTCACAGCAATTGTCCACAATCTAGTAGAAAGTCTTCTCTACACAGTAAAGACAGTATAGATGTGTATTTTGTCCATATACTGTCATGTGAAATAAATCAATGAAGACCTTTGAATTTTTTGAACAAATTTAAACATATCGACATTTAAGCTCCATTTGAAAAGTACAGAGTGTTAAAGCTTATATAACAAAATAAAAATGAAAAAAATATTATGGTACCATATGCTGTAATAGCTACTATTAACCCCTTTCCAATTTGAAATATCCCTTAAAGCATCTAGCAGTCCCTGACATGTATGGGAGGAAGATTTTCCCACTCCTCCATGCAGAATTCTCTCAGCTTTGTAATATTTTCTCTTCCATTTTTGTATCCCTTAAAGATGAAGAGTTTCTTTTCTTCTCTTTGCAGAATATGCTGAGTTTTTGCACTGTAAGGGGAAAAAGTTCACAGACTTTGATGAGGTACGGCAGGAGATCGAGGCGGAGACGGATCGGGTCACCGGGCAAAATAAGGGCATCTCTCCTGTGCCCATTAACCTGAGGGTTTACTCTCCTAACGGTGAGATACACTTATCATTATTCATTCAAATGTATTCAAAATAATACATTAACAGGTTACAAATCAACTTACCTAACTCAAATATTTTATTTGCTTCTCAACACTAAATATCCTCTTCTCCCATCAGTTCTGAACCTGACTCTGGTGGATCTTCCTGGAATGACCAAAGTGCCAGTGGGGGACCAGCCTGCGGACATCGAGCACCAAATCAAGGAAATGCTGATGCAGTTCGTCACTAAAGAGAACTGTCTGCTGCTGGCTGTGTCTCCTGCCAACTCCGATCTCGCCAACTCTGATGCCCTGAAGATTGCCAAAGAAGTCGACCCGCAAGGTGAGCCGGTGATCTTCTGAGATATGTTCAGAACGCCGTCATAGCCCTGAAAAAAAAAATTGGTAAAGAAGGACAGTAGTGTTGCAGCAGGGATGTGTCTCATGAAGCACACTCATCTCATCTTGTGTTAAACAAACCAGAATACTTTGTGAAGCATATAAATACTTTTATCTGGCGATACTCTTATCTGGTACTTATCTTGTACAACAGAGAAAACTCTTGATCTTCCTTTCCTGGGGCGGTCCTGATGAGAGCCAGTTTCATCGTAACTTTTTGATGGTCTTTGCGACTGCAATTGAAGATACTTTCAAATGTCATGATTTTTTGTATGTTTTTTTTTTCTTTACTTAGTTGAGTAGTTCTTGCCATAATATGAATTAGAACCCCACACCGTTTAACAGAAACACCTGCTTATACACAGAACGCTAGATGTGGAATCCACATATACATATCCGCATGCCATGTCTTTCGCCAGTTGTTCGTCACCTGTGGTGTGGAGCTTGCCAGCTTTTGCAGTCTGTAAGTTAGTGTGGTTAGTTGCGTAGTTGAGTATTGTTTCTGGATAATACAGTATGTCCTACTGAGACATCTCAGAAGCATGTAGACAGAATAAAACAATCGATGTGCCAAGCAGTGAACTACAGTGTTTACCACCTTATTTAGCTATTAACTGTAATGCAGAAACTGTAGTGTACTGTTGGTGACTATTGGTTGATATAGAGTGTATGGTATTCCACAGGGTGTTATCCTAATGCCAATGAAACTGATGTTAATAAATAAAAATCTGTAGATCTTAGAGTGAAGGACTGAAGTGTAGGGTACATTGGTAAAGCACTAAACACAAACAAATGTAATGTTAGGAAAATTACATGTGGAATCTTTAAATATTTCTGTTTTTAGAATTTTCAACATTTTCAGAGGACATCTACTTAAATAGAGCTATTATTCACTGTACACCTGTAACTCTACCTCTTCACTACTTTACTTTAACTGATGCTCTCAAACACTTTATTTAGAGACAAGAAATTCAAGTAATTAACTCTTGATGAGTTCAGCACAGCTGTTAACTAAACGTCTGAATTCCAGGTGACTCTACCTCATAAAGCTGACTGAGAAAATGCAGCCAAGATGTGCAAAACTGTAATCTAAGCAAAAGGTGCTACTTTATAGAATAATCTTAAAAATAAAACATATTCTGGTTTGTTTAACACTTTTTAAACACTTTACTAAATTATTTCACACAGGTGTAGAACTACACTAGGCTTAATCTAAGTGATGCTGATTTTGTGAGTATTTGTGTGTGTGTGTGTGTGTGTGTGTGTGTGTGTGTGAGAACAGGTCTGCGCACCATCGGTGTGATCACTAAGCTGGATCTGATGGATGAAGGAACAGACGCTCGAGATATTCTGGAAAACAAGCTGCTGCCGCTGCGCAGAGGTGAGAGGAGCCAACAGCAGTGTAACATCATTTGATGGGAACTCAAAGTATTGCTTCCAATCTCAATAAATGCACACAGTACAGTGTTTAGATTTTAGGCTCTTATAAGCACATTATTGTAAATAATTTATTTCAGTAAGAAGGGTTTTCATACTGTAAAAACTCCAGATCACTTTAAAACAGATGCTGAAAAACAGAATAAAGATCTTGTAGTGTTCAATTCCATCATCATATCACCTGATTTACCATCAATAAGCTCTGATTTACCAAACCAGCCTCTGAAATGATTTGGATTTATTCTTTTAATAGTTTTTCATCTATTGACATCAAGTGAATGATTATAATAATAACAAAATAAATGAAATAATAATGAAATAATGCATCTTTTATTCATTTTTTTCTTTTTCTTGCAAATTATATGTACTATACAGCTCTGGAAAAAATAAGAGACCACTTGTAGATGAAAATGATGAGTTTTTATTTTTTTTATTTTACCAAATTGAAAACCTCTGGAATATAATCAAGAGGAAGATGGATGATCACAAACCATCAAATCAAGCTGAACTGCACCAGGAATAAAGGCATAAAGTTATCCAAAAGCAGTGTGTAAGACTGGTGGAGGAGGAACATGATGCCAAGATGCATGAAAACTGTGATTAAAAAACATGGTTATTCAACCAAATATTGATTTCTGAACTCTTAGAACTCTTAAAATTAACATTGTTGTTTTATTCTGTAAACTACAGACAAAAATTTTCTCAAATTCCAAATAAAAATATTTTAATTTTCTTTAAATGACAATATTTCTATTTGGAATTTTGAAGAAATGCTGTCTGTAGTTTATATAATCAAACAACAATGTTCAATTTATTCAAACATATACCTATAAATATATTCCAGAACTGTATATCTCAAGCAAACAGTCTCTCTCCATGGCTCCCTCTAGTGGAGGAAAGGTTGTGAGACTCACTGCGGCATCCAGTACTGCAATTTGAGAGTGAGAGAGGAAGAGGAGGAGAGAAAGTGAAGGAGAGAGTGAGAAAGTGAGAGGGAAAGAAAGATAGAGAGAGTGGGAGAACACCCAGGGGTTAGAGGAAAAAAAAACAATGTCTTGATTTCAGCGACACATCTGGAAAAAACCCTCTGTTGCTTTTTTTGCTTAGCAATAAAACATATTTATGGGAAACCCTTGAATGCATTATGCTGACGTGCCATTTTTCCGCTGGGCTCCGGGTAGAGCTGGATCTGCTCTGAAGTTTTTTCCATCATACGCTCTTTACCTTCCCAGAGTCCTCAGCTTACTCATGTAACATGCTAAACCGCACGCATACTTTATCAGACTGCTGGAGCACGCGGTAAACGGCCTGCTGCACAGAGCAAATACTCCAGAGCAGATTAACAGAACATGAAGCGTGTTTTACACTCATCTACATGATTTCACAATCAAATACACTTTATTACAAACACCTATACTATTGCCATGTGCTTCCACTCACTGGCCACTTTATTAGAAACACCTATTAATACTATACTACATTGTGTTTCCACTCACTGGCCACTTTTTAGAAACACCTACTATACTAAAACTACCTTGTACTTCCATTTACTGGCCACTTTATTAGAAACACCTACTACTACTATATTACATTGTGCTTCCACTCATTGGCCACTTTATTGGAAACACCTATTAATACTATACTACATTGTGTTTCCACTCACTGGCCACTTTATTAGAAACACCTATTAATACTATACTACATTGTGTTTCCACTCATTGGCCACTTTATTAGAAACACCTACTATACTAAAACTACCTTGTGTTTCCACTAACTGGCCACTTTATTATAAACACCTACTATACTACTACACTACATTGTGCTTCTACTCATTGGCCACTTTATTAGAAACACCTACTATTCTACTACATTGTGCTTCCACTCACTGGCCACTTTATTAGAAACACCTACTACTACTGTACTACATTGTGCTTTCACTAACTGGCCACTTTATCAGAAACACCTTCTGTAAATCATAATTCCAATCACTGGCCACTTTATTAGAAACAGGCCTTCTGCATCATTATTGGATCTTCCAGCAGAAGATACAGAATCTGCTTGTTTGTGACGCTGTGTGATATCTCTGCAGGTTATATCGGTGTGGTGAACCGCAGTCAGAAGGATATTGATGGGAGGAAGGACATTAATGCTGCTATGGCTGCCGAGAGGAAGTTCTTCCTGACCCATCCAGGCTACAGACACCTCGCCGACCGCATGGGAACTCCGTACCTGCAGAAAACGCTCAACCAGGTGAGAGCAGCGTGTTTCACTCATTTTACTCACAATGCTTTAACACTTGCCGTATGTTTTACACTATAAGGCTCATATAAAATTCTTTAATTTTCCCGCAAATGCTTATATTGTATGAATTTTACCAGTCATGTTGTAAGAAGCAGTAAAGCCACTCCACTGTAGTGGAGCCTTATACAGGAGTTTCAGTTTCTTCAGCACGGAGACTGCAGCAATATTAGCATTAGCCGCTAACAAAGCTGAGCGATAGCTCTTTCATCATTCACCGTTCAGCAGCTAACCTCGGCTAGCTATGCTAATGCTGCTGCACCCAGCCTTAGAGGAAATCAGCAAATCTAAGCTTACTGTAAATAAACAGAAGCACTTTACTCACCCAAAAAAAAAAAGTTTTTAGGAGAGAAATCTATGTAGATTAAGAATCTATGTTTAATCTATTTAATCTATGTTTTTAAGAATTACAGTTTTGTGTACTTAGCTGAACTTTACATGTCTTGCCACCCAGTGCTTAATTTAAAGGAAAACATGGCGACACCCCTGTTCCTTACTATTGTCGCTTAATGCACCTTATAATCCAGTGCGTCGAATGTATGAAAATAGACCAGAAAATAGATGTTTATTGATAGTGGGAAAATATATATTTTTTATTGCAGGAAGTTGAATCAGGCTATTTTTACATGTTAAACAATAGAAGAAGAAAAAGAACTGGTGTAGTGCCAAAAATCCCACTTACCTTCACATGATTTCACTACACAGCAGTAATGGTATTTCTGTATCTACTGTAACTAGATTAACCCTCACTAATACCCTTTATAAAGAGGAATTATAGGAATCTGAGGGGGTGGAGATGACTGGGGTTCAATTCCTGGTCTGGGTGACTATGCTGTGATACAGCAATAAGAGTCCTTGGGCAAGACTCCTAAAACTACACTGCTGCACACGCTGCAAATGTAAATGTAAATGCAACTATTGTCAAATATGTGGAGACTTCGCCCATACAGATCATCATGACAAGATGTATAAAAGTTCTTTAAAGTGCTCTCAGTCACTAAACTGCAGTGTGAAACAAAAACTAATAAGACTAATAATAAATACATAGTATACAACGTAACAAACACAATTCTTTAACTTCAACTTTAAGTCAGACTTTCAAGTGTGAATTTATTTTTTTATGTAAACCCCAGTTTCATTAATAAAAAACTACATTTATTTAATAAAACATTAGCAAATGTAAGTGGTGAATGTTCTATTTGCAGTATTTTATCTCAAACCATCTCTGACATGTTTTCCTTAGCAACTGACCAATCACATCCGTGACACGCTGCCCGGGCTGCGCAGTAAGCTCCAGAGCCAGCTGCTGTCCATTGAGAAGGAGGTGGAGGAATACAAGAACTTCCGGCCAGATGATCCGTCCCGCAAGACCAAGGCCCTGCTGCAGTCAGTAACTCACTGACACACACATATACTGTACACACACATTTATATACTGTACACACACACACATATATACTGTACACATACATGCTGTTTTTAACTCCTAACTATTATTGTCTTCATCTTTATTATAAATTCTTTTCGATTAAAATGTATATTTTATACTTGTAAACTCTACACTGTGGGGGTGCCGAGTGGTCCAGCAATCTACAGTACTGCCACTATGTTCAGGAAATTGCTGGTTCGATTGCTATTTATGCAGCTCACTCTTTCCCCTCATCACTCCTAAGGTGATGTCGATCAGCACAAGGCTGCGTCTGCGAGCTGATGTATCAGAACTTCTTTGTATCAGAAAGTCTTTGCTCTTTCCTCCGAGTGCGCTGTGATGCTACTCGATAATGCTGCATCAGGAGCAGTTGGAAAAGAGGCGGAGTCTGACTTCACATGTATCGGAGGAGGCATGTGCTGGTTTTCACCCTCCTGGTGTCGTGCCTTATCTGTGTGCAGGATGGTACAGCAGTTCTCTGTGGACTTTGAGAAGCGTATTGAAGGATCTGGAGACCAGATTGACACATATGAGCTCTCAGGAGGTGCCAGGATCAACCGCATCTTTCATGAACGCTTCCCTTTTGAACTGGTCAAGGTGCGTAATGGTCTCTCTCTCTCTCAAACACACACACACACACACACACACACACAAAATCTGGCTTTTTCTTCTGTACTATCCCCCTGGACACTGTATTTTATCCAGTCATGCAATGATCAATACTTAAACTGCAATTCCATACACACAGTCATTGGCGTAGGAACCGGCGGGGATGGGTGGGACATGTCCCACCCAATATTAGCAACAGGTGGATTTGTCCCCCCCAAAAATGAAATAGTTTCGTTTAGCTCAGTCGTACTGTTAATGAAGAGACCGACCGCTAAGCGCTGGGAAACCAATCACGGTGCCGGTTCAGGGAGAAAGTCCCGCCTTTCAGGAGAAACAGCCAATCAGCTCGCTGGTCTTGCGAGAAGAGTTAGCTTGCTGGTGGAGGAGAAGCCCCTCCCCCTCGCTGTGAGATTTAGAAGTGGTGTCCAGCATCAGCTGGTGTTGAAGTAAATCTGGATATACGGCGATTTTTCTAAGAGGTAATGGAGTTTACCATGTGGCCTGTGTTGAGATTATTTCTGATAGCTGGTTAAAAAGACTCTCCAAATCAAAACACACAGATTAAACCCACCGTGTGATAATAAACTGCAGCTGTGTTAGTCAGTTAGCTTAACTTTGGAATTAGCTAGTCAGGGAGTCAAGGCTTAAAAAAAACATATATATTATGTTCAGCTTGCCCTGATCAGCTAATCACTATTTCATTTTCAAATTGTGTTTATTAATTTAGGATTGCAGGACTTACTGTAAGCTATAGTAAATGAAAAAAATAGTTAGCTAGAAGCCAGATGTAGTGGATAGTCAGAATTTAGTACAGTACTTTATGTTGGTAGTTTAAAGCAGTTTATTAACCCTGATCTCTGCCCTAAAATTGTGTGTTTTCTACCAGATCCAACTGATTAGCTAATAAACAGTCCTTTACTGAGTTTACCTGTTTAAATCCTTTTCATTATGTATGTCAGCAGTGTATTAGACACATCATACCTCAACTTACTTTATTAAGTGACTTTAAAGCAGAGTAGGCAGTGGGGATATGCAGTAGAATGTGTAGGAACAGGGTTGAGAAACACTGCTCTAACCTGACTTCTGTTTATTTGTAGTTCACAGTAAGACTAAATCCTGAGTAAATAGAGGGATTCCAGGCGAATCCAAATGTTTTTTTCTTTAGTCTAATATTTATATTAACTTCTGTCAAAAATCTCTATGAAACATAAAGTTACATTCTTTTTTCAAAAAAGGACACCATCATAAGAAGTGCTTTCAGTAGAAACAACTAAAAGCGCAGATGATAACTGATCAGTTTTTGTCATATATGTATATAATTCAGACATTTCACGCATATTTGTTTAAATGTAATGTGGAGTAACATGGCGGTTGTAAAGTCACCTTTACTTGGATGTAACTAATAATAAACAGAGTACAGAAAAAAGGGATTATTTGTGATTAAAAGTAATTCCTTAAATGTTGTTCTAAGAAACTATATGGGCTTTGGTGCATTAGCAAAAGTGTCCCCCCCAATATCAAACCCGCTCCTACGCCCTTGCACACAGTGTCCAATGTGCTCATGACAAGGTGATGTGAATTATTGGAGCGAGAGTTGAAACGAGGCCTGATAGTGAATGCAGATGGATGGGACAGTAAATTTCTGAATTTAACTTTGCTCGATCCACAGTTTCACTGGCATTGTGTACTGGAAAAACATTATAGAAGGCTTATGTTACCACCCATACTGTCATGGTGAGCACAGAATTGCAGACACATGCAGATACTGATAAAAATATATGTTTATTATAAAAATAAACAGATGTAAGACGTGGTTGATACAGAAAATGGGTAATCACCAGAAACCAGAGCAATGTAGACAAAACCATACCATAAACGAGAGACAGTCCAGAGTTCATACACGAGATATCCAATGTCAGAGGTAATCCAAGAGGCAGTAGTGAAAACACAGTCCAGGTAATACACAAGCAATCCAATATCAGAGGCAAAGGCAATAATCTGCGTCGAGAAAACAAAAGCAAGGTCATACACAAGATAAACTGAGACAGGAGATAAAGTAACGCTTTGTAAAGAGGAGAACCTACAATACGCGGCATGGGTGTGTGTGTGGAGTGCTCTTTTATAGTGCCAGTAATCAGTATTCAGGACTTCCTGGAGGAAGCAGGTGAGGTGTCACGTGATCAGGTGAGTGCGTGATGTCAGCGGGTGGTGCATTCTGGGTAATGTAGTTGTTGACCTGAGAACCTCCGTTAGAGCTGGGTGTGGAAGGGACAGAGGAGCTAACAGCACCAGACGTGACACATACTGGACAGTGCAGTGATGGTGACCATCTGTGTGACTTTCCTGTAATTTAATATAATTTAACATGAATTAAGAATATAAAATACTTTCTAAACAAATTATTCTTATTATTTTTATAGAGCTTATATTTTTATATTTATATTTTACGTTTAAAAACAGCAAGACGGCTATGCACTGCACAATCATTAAACTGAAATAGACCAACAACAATAACAGCATTTACAATGACTTTCCTTTACTCTAACATAATTAACAAGTTATAAGAATATAAAACACTTTTTAAACAAACATTTTAGCATATATTTAGCATATAGCTACGTCCAAAAACACACAAAAAACAGCAATAAGTCTATGCACTGCTAGTCCAGTGCGCCCAGATCTGCATGATTATAACATTCTAACTTGTGTAACTTTTTGATCTTAACACAGATTGATTTGTTATTTTGCTGTATTCGGATTATAACTCCATAGCTTTATATAAAATAAAAAATAGCATTAAAAAACAGACGCCTGCATCACAGACTATTTTCTTGGGCAGAGAATCTATAATCAAGATACAATACTAGTGCTTGGTGTTTACATAATGTCTATATTCTCATACTAATCCTAAATAATCTTAATAATGAGAAATATCTATTATAGTTTAAATGTTTTCACAGTGGAACCGATTGATGTGCCTGGAGAGCTAAAACAGCAAGTTCAGAATGGATTTAGGGCAGCTGGGCTTTGCCGTGATTACTATATTCCTACTCTCCTGTGTGTGCATGTGTGTGTGTGTTTATAAATGTGTGTAAGTGTGTGTGTGTGTGTAGAAAAGCATCGTGGGTCTCTCTGCTATCACTTAGCAGCTTCAGAGTGAGTCACGGCTGAAACTCGCGCCTCCCTCGGGCCCTGACTGCAGGCTTTATGAGTAAAACATTCGCCTTCCCGCTTTCTGAGAAAAGAAAAACTACACACACACACACACACACAATAAAACACTGTCTGGAGCAACCCAACAGGAAGTGCTGCTCGAGAGTGGACGCAGCCAGCTGCTTGGAATCACTCTGCTACATTCTAGCTGCTCTGAAGGCAGTGAGATCCAGCAGACTGGTGGAGGCGAGCGAGCATGCTGTAGATTAGCATGTTGTGCTAATGGGAACGAGCAGATCATTCAGAAGCCAGTTTGCTGTAACTGGAATGAGTCAGACACCCTTTCATCCTCAGAGAGAAAAGTGACGTAAATGGTGTAACGAAAGTGGTTTTTACTTCAGTTCTTACTCATTGAGTTTTTTGGTAACAGAGGAAATGAGTAGATGAGAAGCCCTCGGCTTATATCAAAGTATGACATGCCAAAAGTAATGGGACAGGAACTAGTATTATAAAGCAAAAGAACACTACACTTACAGTGATTTCTGATGAAGTTACTTGTCTGTTCGCAAGGATTATTCTAGCCATCTATGCCACCAGTCACCATCATTACCTCCCACTGCACTGCACTGTTCACTGTCCACTGTGAGTGGTTATATTAGCCATTTATGGTGTATTCCCAGTACACACATTAATTACACTGTGAATAAAGAAATGTTAAATACAGTACCTGTCTGTGCAACATCAGAAATGGTACATCCCATCCATCTGTACCCATCCATAATTCACTTTATCACGAGCACACTGGTCAGTGTTCAAAGTCACTCAAAAGATAACACCTCACCACTTACACAAGTATGGGTATTCCTAAGCCACCCACTGAACTGAGATAATGCTTCATGATAAATTGGCATGTCATTGTAAAACAGTGTCCTACACCAATAAGGCTACGTTCACACAGTGGGTAAAGTGGCCCAAATCCGATTTTCAATCCAAATCTGATGTTTGATTTAGTCTGTTCACACTTTGTCTTTGTGTCTTAATGTGACCTACATCCTACATTAGTCTGAACAATTCATCAGCAGTGCTTCACTTGAAGTTTCGGTTTCATCATCTCCAGCATCACACGAGCTATTAAGAAGTTTTCATGGCTGACGGCATGGTTTATCTCTTAGAATACATTTAATCTCATTGTACAAAGGACACAGTTCAGTTCATAGTTACTTTAACCTCTATATATATATTTTTTACTTTTACACTATAGTTACACCCTCATGTGGTTGCATTGGAGCATTTATTTAGAAATTTTGTCAAATACTTTCCCATAACTGAAAACCTTCCTCTCTACTGAGCGAATGACGTAAAATTTGCATGACTTCTGATCTGAGTCACATTGCTATGTATCATACGCAATAATATCTGCAACATTTTTGTCGTGAAATATATTATACCCTGAAATATTGTATCACCCACCCCTAATTATCACATCGGGGTACTACTCTCATTTCCCATTATACATCTACTACAAACAGATTATATCTGTCCAGTATAATTTATTTTACTTTAATTATCCTGGATATATGGTGATATTTTTAGTATCATGACATTCTGGATGATTGACTTCTGTTACAAATCTGATAAAATTATTTTTTATTATTTTATTTAATATATCAGTTAATATCTAATATATATCATATATGCAATAATACAATTTGATTTTCATTTTGTTGCAGTAGTGTATTTTTGATTAATTAATTATTGTAATTTAGTGTTTTGTCATATCACAAAGAGTACCATGAAAATATCATGAAATATAGTGAAATTATTTAAGGGCCATATCACCCACCCCTAGTATTGGATTCTATTTAATCCATGGGCAAGATTTCTAACTCTTCATTGTCCTACATATTGTTGCAGTCCAATGAAAAACAAGTATCTCCATTTTTGTTGATTTTTAGTTCACTACATAATTTAAACACACAAATTGTTCCTTACACAGTGCCAAAATTTCTTGATGAATGGACCAATATAAATTCTCCAACATGACTTCAATTGAAATTTTAGAAGGTTTTTCTGTCTCCTATAAAGTTGCTGTTTTGGAGATAAGTGTTTTTTTTTATGGGATAACATGATTTAAAATATTGGTAAGTATGTTGCTCTGATTTCTGGTAGGATGGTACTCATGCTTTACTCTCCTACCCTCTTCTCTGTAGATGGAGTTTGATGAGAAGGAGCTACGCAAGGAGATCAGCTACGCCATCAAGAACATTCACGGCATCAGGCACGTCTGTCCTCTGTCTCCTCACCTCTGTCTTACTGTCTCTGTGTGCATGCCTGTCTGTCTGTCCAGAACAACTCAATTTAACTCAATTTAATTGCAAAAACACATCTAATCACTGCAGCACCTTGAGCCTCCCTCCAGCCCAAGGGCGATTTACTCTAATAGATACACGAGCAGAGCAGCTGCTGATTAGATTTGTCTTCACTGATAAAGTAACTGCACTCACTGTACCCTGGAACTGACTGTAGGTGGGTTCAGCCGGCCATAAACTGTTCTTGTATGTGGTAAAGTTAATGAGAACCACCAGGGCTCGACTGATATAACAGCTACATCCTTTGCACAACAGTTCAACAGATTACAACCACCAGACTTAAATCATCCATGTCAGTGAACACACTATATGGTGAACAATTGCTCACTTTCTTACAGTCCAGGGCATTGAACCAACTATCTCCTGTTGTCAAACCCACTTCTGTAACCTTTAGGGCCACAACTGACCAGAAACAGTAAATAAAAAAGCTCAAATTTACTGTTGACACATTAGACAGTAAAGAATTGGAGACAATTGGAGACTAATAAAGACTATTGGAGACTTATGAAGACTATTGGAGACTTATAAGGGCTATTGGAGACTAATTAAGACTGTTGGAGTCTAATGAAGACTATTTGAGACTAAGGAAGACTACTGGAAACTAATGAAGACTATTGAAGACTAATAAAGACTATTGGAGACTAATAAAGACTATTGGAGACTAATGAAGACTATTGGAGACTTATAAGGACTATTTGAGACTAATGAAGACTATTGGAGACTAATGAAGACAATTGGAGTCTAATGAAGACTATTGGAGACTAAGAAAGACTATTGGAAACTAATGAAGGCTATTGAAGGCTAATAAAGACTATTGAAGACTAATAAAGACTATTGGAGACTAATGAAGACTATTGGAGACTAATGAAGACAATTGGAGACTAATGAAGACTATTGGAGACTAAGGAAGACTTTTGGAAACTAATGAAGACTATTGGAGACTAATGAAGACTATTGGAGTCTAACAAAGACTATTGGAGACTAATGAAGACTATGGAAGGTGGTTGAAGTCTACTGGAGCCTACTGGCAGTTGAAGAGAACTGGAATCACTTGGAAAAAAATAGAGACTATTTTTTTACTGAATACTTTATAAGACAATTGGGTACTTGGAATTATTGGTGACTATGTTAAACTAGTGAATACTGAAATTATTGAAAGATTATTGGAGAGTCCTGAATGCTTTTGATGACTATTGGAGATGACTATTGGAGAAGGGCTGATGGAAGTTATTGGGAACTACTGATGACTACTATAGACTATTGGAGACTTCTGAAGTCTGATGAAAACTATTGGAGACACAGAAGAAAACTGGAGACTATTGCACAAGATTACTGGTGAATACTGGCAAGACTGGTGAAGACTACTGAAGACCACCAAAGAGTATTAGAAACCATTATTCACTGCTGAATAATACAGAATATTACCATAGACTAATTTTACACTAGTAAAGACTATTGTAGACTGCTGAAGTTTACTGAGGATAATTGTAGACAACAAAAGACTACTGTGCACTAGTAAAGACTATTGAAGACTTCTGAGGACAATTGTAGACTGCAGGAGACTACTGGAGAACACTAGTATACACTAGTGAAGACTTTTGTAGACTGCTGAAGACTATTGGAAACTAATGAAGACTACAGAAGATCACTGAAAACCACTGAAAACTTTTGGAGACTACTATAGACTATTGGAAATGATTGGAAAATACTGAAGACTTTGGAGGCTATTAAATAATTCTGAACATACTGGTGACTGTTGGAGACCACTGAAGACCACTGGTGACTGTAAACTGTTAACCCATTAAAGAATAGTGGCATCTATTGGAGCCCATTGGAGAATAGTGACGTCTATTGGAGGCTACTGAAGTTTGTTTAATTTTAAACCATGTTAGATTATATACAGACAGATTATTAACAGTCATTTGTCTTCTTTTTCAAGGCTTAATCAGTAAATCAAGCTTGATTTTAATATTGGGTGGTCCCTAATTACAGTTTCTCCACCGACTGTTTCAAGTCAAATGTTATTCTAGATTTTCCTTTTCTGAACAAAGCCATGAAGTGCATGAACTGCTTTAAATCTATTCTGGGCAACACCATTAATACATAAAATATTATTCTCTTCATCTTTTTTTTCTTATCTATCTGTTGGGACACAACTTAAGGGCTTAAAGGCATTTTAAGAGAGAGTTCTCTCTATTCTTAGGAGTGGTTGCAGTAAATTTCCAACATTCGCCTAGTTCAGTTTTTATGACAGATGAGTCATATTTTCTGGACTGCTTGACTGTGTTTGACCACCCAAGAGAAAAAAAAAACAGTTTTTTCATAAGTCTATTTTTAATATATAGTAGATTGTCGCTGTCACACAAAACAACTTGTATTGCTATTTTTGGCGTTTTTTTTTTTTTTTTTTACCTAATGTGATTCTAGCAGGGGTTTTTTCCACATTTCGAGGAAAATGGACCGATAGAAATGTTTTAGAATTATCTGGAAATTTACATTTTGTGTGACAACAACAATGTCTTTTTTTACATTAACCAATGCTAAGATTCTTTTTTGCCATTCGTTTCGTCTTTGTAATCAATTTTTTTGGAGTGGATTGAGCATTCTTTTGGATTAAAACTCTTCTTTCTGCCTGACCCTCTCCTCTTCCTTCTCATTTTTCCTCCCTCTTTTTTTAATCTTTCCTCTGGGCCTGTCTATCTCCTCTCTGACGGGCAGAACTGGCCTCTTCACCCCGGACATGGCCTTTGAGACCATTGTGAAAAGGCAGATCTTGAAGAATAAAGAGCCGTGCCAGAAATGTGTGGACATGGTCATTTCTGAGCTAGTCAATACCGTTAGGCAGTGTAC
Organism: Astyanax mexicanus; assembly: GCF_023375975.1. Classification (NCBI taxonomy): domain Eukaryota; kingdom Metazoa; phylum Chordata; class Actinopteri; order Characiformes; family Acestrorhamphidae; genus Astyanax; species Astyanax mexicanus. The sequence continues at coordinate 8,409,741 of NC_064408.1, forward strand.
CAAGAAGGTAAAAGCCCCAGTGGAGGGTGATCATGTGTCCTAGCTACCCCCTCCCTCCACACAAACTACCCACGAGCATCCCTGCACTCCCTGATTGGCCCCTGGCTCTTACAGGGGCCTGGGGGAATGGGTGGTGCATGCGAGTGGGTTTCTGTGCGTGCTAGCAGCTTCGGGAAGAGGACAGCGTTGGGAGAATGGCCACAGCATGGCCACAGTTAGCTTGCTGTGCTGAACAGAATGTAATGTCTGGACGCTGGTGTCCCACTGCTGGGTGGACAGGTTCAATCAAATAGATTCAAATGGGCCTCAGAGTAAATAATCACAGATTTCCTGACGTTTAGCAGCTTCAGGCTGAATTAACTTCACCTGAGGGAGGCACTGTTATCGAAAATATAAAAATATATCATCACTGTCCAATGAAAAACAAGTATCTCCATATTGATTTTTAGTTTACTAACAGACAAACTGTTCCTTACACTGTGCCGACCAATAGAAATACTTTAAAATGACCTGAAATAAACCCTTTTTACATTGACTTCTATTGAAAGTCCAGAAGTTTTTTTCTCTCTCCTGTAAAGTTGCTGTTTTGGAGATACTTGTTTTTCATTGGACAGCATTGGAAGATATGTACTATATATTAAACCATTAAATACACAATGACTTGCAAAAGTCATGTGACAGCATTATCTAAACTGATAAATACGGCCTTTGACAATGCCCATACCTGTATGTTGTGAGGTGTTATCTTGTGAGTGAGGTTAAACACTGACGTTTAACATTCCTCAATCCGCCTCAATCAAGTCTCATGTATGTACATCATAGAAGGCATTATCATCCACAGTGGACAGTGCAGTGGGTGGTAATGATTGTGACCAGTAGCTTCGGGCTAGAATTGTCCAATCATTGAACTCCGTCACATCCACATTCAATCCCATAGATCTAATAGATCAGTGCAGCACCCTTTAGGTTCTATTGGGCATGCCAAAAGTCCTAGGACATGACTTTTCAAATCTTTCAAATAAAATCTGTGGAAATTTGAGGAACTTACATCCAACAACAGCCTCCACTGGTAAAATTAATCCAGCTTATAAATGAACCAGTTATGTATAATTTATGGTTATTTTTGTGTTGTACAGATGTATGAGCTTTAGACACACAATACACACCCAGCATTAAGACATCAGTGTGCAGACACCAGCTGAAGAAGTCTGCAGCAGTGCTCCTTACGGTCAGTCAGTACAAACATGCTCCAATTCTGCAGACCACCCCACATTACCCCCAAAAATATGTGAAATACAAAGGGATTTTTGAGAGCTGCCAACTACAGGGGTTGTACAATGAAACTGAAACGCCTGTCATTTTAGTGTGGGAGGTTTCATGGCTAAATTGGATCAGCCTGGTGGCCAATCTTCATTAATTGCACATTATTGCACCAGTAAGAGCAGAGTGTGAAGGTTCAATTAGCAGGGTAAGAGCACAGTTCTGCTCAAAATATTGCAATGCACACACCATTATGGGTGACATACCAGAGTTCAAAAGAGGTCAAACTGTTGGTGCACGTCTTGCTGGAGCATCTGTGACCAAGACAGCAAGTCTTTGTGATGCATCAAGAGCCACGATATCCAGGGTAATGTCAGCATACCACCAAGAAGGACCAACCGCATCCAACAGGATTAACTGTGGACGCTGTAAGAGGAAGCTGTCTGAAAGGGATGTTCGGGTGCTAACCCGGATTGTATCCAAAAAACATAAAACCACGGCTGCTTAAATCACGGCAGAATTCAATGTACACCTAAACTCCTGTTTCCAGCAGAACTGTCCGTCAGGACAATAAATTGTTGTGGTCTAAAACCAGGGGTTTCAGTTTCATTGTCCAACCCCTGTACGTCCAGCAGTCGCATCCACTTCTCTAGTAGGCTTGGAAAAATCTGGGATAATGAACCAATGGATAATGGAAAAAGTAAAAAGTACAGCCCATTGGTCAAGTTTAGCCTTAAAAATGCAACAGAAATAAAAATTGGCGAGGTTGTAACCCAATCTGTCCTCGCTGCATTGAAGCTAACGGTCATTGGAGGTCTTGCTGAGCTCTAAGGAGGCCCAGCTCAAGGCTGCTCCTTCCTCCTGGCTCGGAGGAGCGGTGGAGAGGTGGGCCGGGGTTTGGGGTGGTCACTGAGAGAGGAATGTGAGGAGTTTGCTGATTGGCCGCTGTGTGAAGTAACGCTGCAGCCTTGGCTTTGAGCTGTTGGCCGGTGGACAGGGCAGACTGAGACCCCCCTCTCTCTTTCTCTCTCTCTGGTGGGGGGATCTCAGTCCTCTGCTGAATGGCTTGAAGAGATACTAGAGGTTCTGACTTGCCTTTTCTTTTACTCTGTGTTGTTTTGTCTGTCCTTCCTCCCCTCCTCTCTCTTTCTTCTTATTCCTCCCTTTCTCTGGGTTCTCTGTTACTTTCATATGTGAATCTTGTGTATGGCACTGCTTTCTCTCTCTCTCTCTCCATTTTCCTCTACCTTATGCTTCTGTCCTTCCGTCTTTCTCTCTCTTTGTTCTCTCTATCTCCGTCTGTGTCATCCCATCTCTTTCTCACCTCTCTCTCTCTGTCATTCTGTCCCCTGTCTCTCTCTCAATCTTGTCCCTTTGCATCATCTCCCATTATCCTATTTTTCTATTGTTCTGTTCTGTTTCTATCTGTCTCTCTGCCTCATGTCTATCTCCCTCCCCTTTATCACACTCTCTCTTCCCCACTCTCTCTGTTCTCTCTTATATTCTTCCTCTCTTTCTCTTGTCATCCCCTTTCTCTTTGTTCCTCTACCCCTCTGTCTCTACCCTTCTGTCTTTTTCTCTCTTTGTTCTCTCTATATCTGTCTCTCTAACCCACTTCTCTTTTTCACCTCTCTTTCTGTCATTCTGTCCTCTGTCTCTCTCTGATTATGTCTCTGTCTTTCTGTCTTTCTCTCTTTGTTCTGTTTCTGTCTCTCCGTCTCATGTCCTCTTACCTCTTTTCTTTATTTCTTTATTTCTCTTTTTGTCATCACCCTCTTTATGTCTTTTCTCTCCCTCTCTCTGCCAATCTCTCTCTCCCCCACTCTCTCTATATCTCTCTTCCCACCACTCTCTCTCTCCCCCACTATGTCTCTCTCTCTATGTCTCTCTCTCCCCATCACTCTCTCTATCTCTCTGTCCTCATCACTCTCTCTATCTCTTTCTCCCCCATTATGTCTCTCTCTATGTCTCTCTCTCCACCACTCTCTCTATCTCTCTCTCCCCATCACTCTCTCTATCTCTTTCTCCCCATTATGTCTCTCTCTCTATGTCTCTCTCTCTCCCCACCACTCTCTCTATCTCTCTTCCCACCACTCTCTCTCCTCCACCTATCTCTCTCTCCCCAATCTCTCTCCTTTTATATCTCTCCAACTCGCTCTCTCTATCTCTTTCTCTCTCCCACCCTTTCTCTCTTCACCACTCTTTATTTTTCTCTCTCTCTCTCTCTCTCTCTCTCTCTCTCTCTCTCTCTCTCTCTCTCTCTCTCGCTCTCTCTCCTGTGCCCCCCGTCTTCCTCTGCAGGACGGGCCTGTTTACCCCTGACCTGGCCTTCGAGGCCATAGTGAAAAAGCAGATCCAAAAGCTGAAGTCTCCGGTTCTGAAGTGTATAGATATGGTAGTGAGTGAACTGACCTCCACCATACGAAAGTGTAGTGAAAAGGTAATGCGCAAATGCAGCTGCGCCCGTCTGCGCCCCGCCTTAATGTGTAGGGATAGACCGACGGCTGGACTCTAAAACACAACTCTAAAACCCCTCCAGACTCAGAGCTGTCAGTCAGGTCTTCATCTGCCAAACGACACCAATACTACATTCAATACAATACAGCAGAGCAATAAACACACTCTTCTAAAAAAACACACTTCTGGACTCAGATATAAGAGAGATGTTTAGAGTTTAGACATGAATTACCTTTAACCTTTAACTCTTCATATTCCTTTATTACAATGACTGTCTCTTTTAAAGCTCTGAATTCTGAACAGTCACTACAGACACATCTAAAATCTGCCAAGAAACAATGGTTGAGTCAGTATTTGTGAATAATAATTCTCTCAAACATTCAGACACTCCTGAAAAATGTTCTTTTACTGGAAATAGAGTAAAATAAATTCTGACCTCATGAAGTTAAATATTTAGCATTTTTTTTACACATTTAAGATCATTTCATAGGTGATTTCTGTGGTTTGTTTGTATTAACCAGTTGTTAAACTTTGCCTGGAAACCAGGAAATACATAAGAGATTAATTACCCATTTAGTGGTGCACAGTTCGACTGTGCAGCATCTCCTGCATTAATAAGATCTTCATGGAAAGTCATAAACATTTTTATCTGTTCTCACCACTAAATTCAGTCCCAGAATAAAAGTACAAATAAAACGAAAAGTTATTACTGTAATTAGGTAATTACATAAAACATGTGATGAAGCGATGAAACACTAAATGAGCCAACTGAGGAAATCAAACTGCTTACATCGAAAAATAAAGCTATTGTCTATTGTTCATTAAATTTATAGCTAGTTAGTCTTAATTAAGGTGAAATGTTCAGTAAGTCAAGATATTCATTTGAGGTCATATCACTCAGCACTACTTACTTTAATTTCTTAGAAAATATACATATTTGTCCAGCATCACTCGGTCTATCCTTAACACTTACACAGTTAATGTTCGTGTTCTCATCACAATTTATTTTGATATATATATATATATATAGAATTTATCATCGTATACTAATCTTTTATTTTGGTTCTTTAACTAAATAATGGCCATATTGACAATTACTAAATTGTCGCTTTTTGTTGCCATTTTGAGACGCATGCTCACTGGCGTAGTCCTTTATTTCACTAAAATTACTTCTAACTCTGTTCTCATCTCCTTGTGTCTTTTCTGTCTGAGATTTCTTTTGGTTTTAGTTCCGTTTTTCGTCTTTGTGAGATTCCCATGTCCACTTAACTCGTTTCTACTGGATTATTTTGAGTAATCTCAGTTTTGTAGGTCAGCAGGTCCTGTTACACTCGCTCACTAACAGACGTACCATAACATCTGTCTGCTTTCATGTGTGACCCGGCGGGAGCCTTGACCACTGTGGCCCTGTGTGGATTTTGACAGACGGCTGAGCAGCGTCTCTGAGCTCCAGTACAGTATAGGCTGTGTACATGTTGCACAGTCACATGCTGTTTTAACGCATTTACAGCACTTTTCACAAAGGTCATGTGACTTTATGAGAGGATGTGGCTGCTGAAAATCCACATTAGGTCACTTTGATCGTCTCTCGCCCTTTAAACATCCTCTCTTCCCTCTCTTCCTCTCTTTTCTTCTTTGGTTCAGTGCATGCGTTATTGTGCCTCTTTTGGCTGCAGACCCAAACCCGGGCTGTTTCTCTAATATTCTCTAATCTTCACACTCTTCACTCTTTGAACTGTGAAATAACCTGAGTCGCATCCCTGCACCTGACTGCTTTTCGTGTGTTTCTGTGCATGATAGCCTGTGTGTTGAGGTTTAGGTGTGATTGGAACGTTGCATGGTTGACTTGTGTTGCAATGCATCATGTACATAAAAAATAGTATTATTTTAAACATATTTTAAAGCTATTACCATCTTTATGAATGTGGTTGACACAATTCTGCATCATTGCATGAGTGGTTACAATAACATTCAGCAAACATAATGCCACTCTCAGTAGAGTAAGTGGAAAATGATTGGTAACATAGCCTGGAGGGGATGACTACACACTGATGGTGAGTTTGGGATACAGCCAGTAAACTTCCCTGAAAATCTCTCAATACTCTCAAGCCCCAAACCGTCATTTACCGGATACGTATGTTGTGTGAATGAATTACGTTGCATATACAAGAAATAACGAAGTATTAAGTCAAAGGAACATGATGCATCCATGTTTAAATGCAAAACTTAATAGCTGTGAGTAATAGCATCGTATCTTCTATTATAAAAAGGAAAGATTGGTAAATGATATTGAAACTGCATGAAAGAGGGTTAATTAAACTCTGCCTTACGGCCAAGAAATGCTCATTTATTTGCACTTTAAAAGAACAGAAAAACAGCAGGATTAGTGGCTTGGCTTGTAGTGGTAATAATAGGGGCTGGTACGCACACCAGCCCACAGAACACGCTAGATGCACACATATGTGTGAAAAGGTGCCATGAACCACAGTTTGAGCCAAATGATCAGAGTTTCTTTATTTAAACAATAGAAGAAGATTTTAAAAGAAAAGGAACCAGTGTTGTGTCCAAATCTGCCCCCATTCCATGTGTGTCAGGCAGCAGTATAAGCACATCAGATTACAGTGCTGGTGATTCTGTATCTACTGTAACTGTAGATTAACCCTTATTTATACACAGAAATAAAACAAGCCTTCACTTAAAGGGAGTCAGATCAGATTTTGGCAAGGAGGCAGACCTTTTAGCACAACAATAGATAAGGAATGACAAACAAGGTGTCTCTCAGAACAGACCATATTCTACAGGCCAATCAGTGTAAAGTATAGGGAGACTCCTCCTATGTAGTTGATGATGACAGGACATAGTAAAGCCCTTTAGTGCGCTCAGTCACTAAACTGCAGTGTACAACCAAAACTAACTGGATGAAATGAACAGAATACAGTGTAACAAACACTTGAACTCTGGTTCTGACACTGTACCAGACTTTGAGGTGTAAAAAAATGGCCCAAAGTAAAAACAAAAGGCAATATATTACATCATAACACAATACATGTCAGACTAAAACATCTCTAAAGAGGTCTCAGGTCTTACTCATTTTACTGTGCCGTGCCCAAGACCTATTGACTGTAATGATGCATTGTAACTTAGTACTGTTTGTCCTTTTAGTTCTTCCTCCATCTCTCCTCTACATGGTACTGTGTTCTACGTGTATGTTCATGACTGTGTGGTGTGATCATTGTGTCTAATACTAAGAAATATTGTTTAGTTTTGTGGCACACTAAGCAAATAGAATTTCTCATGTTAACTTTTTTACTTTTAACTGTGCATCTTAATACCATGTAGTACACTCACTGACAAAAAAATATAATAGTAAATATAAACTATAAGTAGTTTCTGTTATGTAATAAAATGTTATATGTTTGAATGTAATTATGGTTCAGTATGTAAGTGATTACAGTATTAAAGTAAAAGGAAAGTTTATAAGGGAAAACTGTACCCTCTAGTAACCTGTTTGGCTCCTCTATCCTGGATACAGGATGAGGTTACAGTTAGGAGCAGTTAGATATGGAGGTGTGCAGGTTCTGTATGGCATCCTGCAGCACATTTACCTACAGATGTTGCTACAGTTGGCCCTGTAGATTCTGTTCTATACCCGTAGGTTGCTGGAGCTGGAATCCCAACTGCTCTTATAAACACTTGTTTGGCAATAAATCTAACATGGTGGCTTAGTGGTTAGCACGTTCACCTCCCTGTGCTGGGGTCCTGGGTTCAAGTTCCTATCTGGGTTCAAACGCAATGTCTCTGGGGACTCTGGTTTCCTCCCACAGTCCAAAAACATGGAGATCAGTTCAATTGGATTTTCTAAACTGTGCCTGATGCCTCAGTGTCTGATGCAGTCCTCCAGGTGAACAGTGGTTTCCGGTTGAGAGTATGCTGTTTACTATTGGCTGCCACTTCTCACCGGTATATGTTAAGTGTGCGTCGAATTTAATTGTAAGTGTCTTTGAGAGGCAAAAAGGTGCTGTATAAGTGTAATTGTAAGTAAAAAAGTTAATCTGGCAACCAATTAGTCCAAGAAAGTGTTACAACCATTGCTGTGTGTGGGTGAGCATTATCCTGTTTATTACCTTATATCACTAAGCTGGTGTCCCTTGTATCACTACAATAAGTGTCTCTTTTATCACTACTAGGAATGACCATCTGTCGTAAGCGATGGCTCCCTAGATCATCAAACCAGCAGTTGGGGCACTGTGCCACTTCACAGCTGTGCAACACCCTCTATTAATGGGTGTTAATGGGCTGTATGATGTGATGTTTGGACAGTTCTACTAAAGTGATGAAAATGTGGGCTGGTTCACTAAAAAGCATCATGGTTCTCATAAGCCCAAACAGATCTGGCTCAAGAACCAGAGTTCTTTTGGTGGAAAAGCGCTCATAGAGCTGTGTCTAGTAGTCAAATGTCTTTCACCAAGAGGTACACTACCCAAATGTAGCCTCTGAGAGCCCTTCATGGCAAGATTCAGTGTCTAATCAGAATGCATCTGTAATCATTTACATATCTGCCTGAGTGTGTGTTATTTTTTTTATTTTTTTTGTCAATGAGTTTATTACAGTTCAAATCTAACTCGCACTTACTGTTATCTTTCTGTATTTTAGCGTAACTTTACTGTGGTGCAAACATATGTCTTATTGAGATAGCAATTGAGAAGAGTGGTACCCAGTGTATAATGCTGTGCTTTTGTCGTCTTTCCTGTATTGTCTGTGTATATGTGTGTCTGTGTGTGTGTGTTCATAGCTGGCCCAGTACCCTATGCTGCGAGAGGAGATGGAAAGAATTGTCACGCAGCATATCCGTGACCGCGAGAGCCGCACCAAGGACCAGGTGAGCCACAGGCCAATAAAACTGTAGCAACTTGTAACAGCTAACAGTTAAGCTAGGTTTTAGTGTGCTGGGGGTTCTGTATGCATGCATGTTGATGCCCTGTGGTGCACTAGGTGGCACTAGAGTCAACCTCCAGCTGTTATAATAATATTATATAGACATGATGCTATGAATCTTATGGTGTAAGGTAGTTTATAGCATGCTAGGTGGTGCTAGAGAGAATTGGGGCAATGCAATGATATGCTGTACTAGCTAGAGCTGGAGCCTGTAGGGGAACTTAGAAATACATACATGTTTAAAAAAAGTAAAAATCTGATTAATTTGTACACTTTCACACGTTAATCATTTTTAATGCAAATGAGTCATGTAACAAAGTTAACAGAAGCTGGTGAAGCATTCGTGATTTGTTAGTGAGTGGCGAGTTTTCTCTTACCAGGTTGATGAATGTGGAATATGGAGCTACACTAGCGTTTATTTTCTCCAATAAAGCTCTTTATTAAACCTTAATTCAACACATTAAAATATCCTAATGTACACTAAAAATCATCAGTTATCCAGAGAAATTATAACAATTGTAAAGTCAAAAAGGCTTCAGTCTAGCAAGCCTATATCACAATACACCATTCATTTTATCCTCCTTTCAAAAATACAAGAAAATACCAGCATTTTAATGAGTCTTTTAGACCTGAGAATTTGAGAATCTGATCATTATTAGATCGCAGGATCTTGTTGGGATTAATACTATGCATTTTTTAACACTTATTATAATGAATTGTTTAGTAAAGATTACTTGGTTCACATGTAAATATCCATTATTAAGGCTTAGTCTAAAGAAGCAGAAAAAAGTGTGATTAATCATGATTAATCATGAAATTCTGTTGTGATTAATACGATTATTAAGTGATTTACTGTGCATTAAAGACAATTTAAATAAAAGTTTACCATGTATTATTCTCTCTCCTGTGAAGGTGATGTTGCTTATTGATATTGAGTTGGCCTACATGAATACCAACCATGAGGACTTCATTGGATTTGCAAAGTGAGTTTTCTCATTTAATGTTTTATGCCAGATTCACACTACACAATTTTAGCCCAGTTTTCCAGTCGTCGACAGTTATTCGTTGATCACAAACAAAGACTCTCACTGACAAGTCGCAAACGCCTGTCAAAAATATATTTGGCATGGTAGATATCTGACCCAGTCGGTGACTGGGAGTCACCTGTTAGTCACCCTGTTATATTATGAAATGACTGTTTAATTCTAGAGGGAGTCCGTGAGTAAGTGATTCATAAATAGAGTAAATGGAGCTAAAAGCTAAAAACTTTAAATTAAAAATTGTAATTTACTACTTGTCCTGAGTATTTCTTTAATTTTAGAAAGTAGAAAACGGTATTTAACTAAAAAAGCAATAAAAGCCTGTCTGTATATTTCAGTTTATCTACAGTAAACTGGTTTTACACTGTAAAGATAATACCATTACTGCTACTGTGAGCTGATTGGTTGGCGAGCTGATCCTAGAGATACAGGTAGAGCACTGAGTTTAAAAGGCTTATAATTAAAGTTTATGTCTGTGGTACAGAAACATTTGATATAGTTCTGTGTTGAGGACATAAGTACATATTTCAGTATAAAACTGATCAGACATTTATAAACTCAAATTTTGCTCAGTTAAATATGAACCCTTTCATGTTGGACTCACTTTAAGTGTGTATTCTCCTCTATAGAGATTCTCTGGTTCTGGTTAAAAGTCTCAACAAATCTGAAGGACTCATGATTACAGCACAACCAGTCGTGTAGTGTGAACTGCACAATGACTGATGACTCAAAAAGTTGTGTAGTGTGAACCTGGCATTAGTTTTTGTTAGTCTTTATTGTATCACTGTAGGGATATTTGAAAGACTTCGTAATTCACGACACAGTACTGAAGGGAGCAAACCACAAACAGATAGGGCTTATCTGGTTACAATGTTCTATTTCCCCATCAGTGCTCAGCAGAGAAGCAGCCAGATAAACAAGAAGAAGGCACCCGGTAACCAGGTAAGGCTTGTTGTTCTTGCTGCAGTGCCACCTTTGGGACTGGAGTGGAATAACTCAAAAATGCATTGAGATTTTCTGATTTTGTAGTACATAACTCCTGATATTTAGTGATTAGGGGTGTAATGGTACACAAATATAACAGGAACTGTGTAAATGTACACACACACACACACACAAACTAGACATATCATCCTATTCATCTAATCCGCTATGATTTCTTCAGTCAGTGTCAGTGAAACACTTTGTTTATTTTCAGTTGTTTCAAACCAAAGGTGAGAACAGTGAGAGATAAAGAATAAAGAAAGATAAAACAGAAGTATTAGTAAAAATAACCTTAAACAACTACAGTTCCCACAATGCCATGCCAGGAATATTTACCTTAACAGCATGTAACATCTATGTACCGTATTTTTCGCACTATAAAGGGCACTTAAAATCCTTTAATTTTACCAAAAATCGGCATTGTGTTTTATAATCAGTTTCAGTGACGTTCCTCCATCACTAAGGCTGGAGCAGTATTAGCATTAGCTGCTAACCATGCTAAGCGCTAGCTCTTTTGTAGCCTGCTGCTAACCCCGGCTAGCACTACTGGAGCAGCATTAGCATTAGCCTTCAACACACGAAGCACTATCTTTTTTACCATTCAGAAGTGAGTATTATCGGCCTGTAGCCTGCTGCTAACCCTGACTAGCACTGCTGGAGCAACATTAGCATTAGCCTTCAACACACTAAATGCTAGCTCTTTCACCGTTCAGAGGTGAGTATATCAGACTGTAGCTTGTGTGTTTACTGTGTTAAAAGAGCTTCATGGGATGAACCACTAGCTAATATCACTCCTGGAACACTCAGGGCTGCTAATGCTAATGCTGCTGCACCCAGCCTTAGTGAATATCTGGAATTCTAAGCTTGCTGTAAATAAACACAAGCACTTCACTCACCCAAATGAACGTTTTTTTCAGGAGAAAAACCTGTGTAGATTAACATCCAGCACTTTAATAGAAAATGTATAAAGCATTTTTTTTTTAAATAATTACAGTTTTGTTTACTTAACTAAGCTTAGCTTTACAGGTCTCTCACCCAGCGCCAAGATCTGCTGAATTAGAAGAAAATCATGGCGACACCCTTGTTCCTTACTTGTGTAACATCATGCACCTTATAATCCGGTGCACCTTACGCAAGAAAATAGACCAGAAAATAGACATTTATTGAATCTATAGTGCGCCTTATAGTGCGAAAACTACGCTACTATATACTCTCCCTTTAACTGCATGCACTGATCCGTGACCCCTGTACCATACATACATACATACCCTTACACCCCTACTATTAATTATCAGTATCTCAACTCAATATATTACGTAGTGTTAAGAGCATGAGTGCAATATTTAGTTAGTAAAATGTATTGTTTCTGGGGAGTTTCTGGCCCTTTGCCTTACTGGATGTCTGCATACTGCATACTGTCTTCTCTTCTCTTTATCCGTATGTCATTCCATGCTGGTTCCTTCTTGCCCTTATCAACTGGTCCAGGGCCAGGTTTGTGGTCATGTTCATACCAGTTGATCTAAAGGCCTCTGTAGAGAAAACTGATCTTAGATCAGTTGTTGTTTTTTTAAGAGCAGAGAGGCCTTTGTGTTAGTATGTTTATTGCATTCTGAACAGCTATTTTGGCTTCAGTTGTTAAGGGCAGAGACTAATGTTATAGATGGTGCTTTATAAACTTTTATAAACCGTACGTAACCTACCCTGTTGTTCCTCAGCTGTACTGTATTTCAGGATCAGCTAGCAGTAGAGTAGATGCACCAGTAGAGTATTATGTAATTGTGGGGCTATTTGTATGAGACGAGCGGATGTGACAGCATTCCTGAGGCGAGCGTGACTCACACTGGCCATGTTTTCACGCAGGTGGTCAAGATGGCAGAGCACGAGTCAGATTCGTAGACGTTTAAAGAAGCCATATTAAGCTTTTTGGGGTTTAGCCTTAACAGCAGGCCATAATCATATTGCTTAACATGGATTTAAAGCCTGTCTCCCTTGTTGTTGTTGCTGAAAACCTCAACGCAAAGCCTTTTCCTCTCATCTGATCTATAATATATATTTTTCTTAATCTATTTCTACTACTAACATTACCTCTGAGTATTATTTATTGATTGATTTGTAGATATTTAATGTATATTCTAATGTTTAATAAGTTATATTTAAATTAACATTACATATAATGCATATTATATTATTATTTCTATTACTAACATTACCTCTTATTATTTAATATTGAATATATTGCTTTGTAGTTAGAAATGTGCTCTTTTGCTACTTTTTGTGCTATTTTCTTTTAATATTTTAATATTTGAGTCATAATTTGTTTTCTTTGTATTTTTCTGTGCTTTCCCCCTTTCTGGCACTTCTTCCACCATAGGATGAGATCATGGTGAGTAAAATAATCACCAATATCTTTATATATTTTCATACAGTTCTTCCAGTTTCCAGTTTGTGCTTAGGTGTATTGGAATATTTAATCTTCCATTACTATTAGATCTGACAGGTGGGCAATCAATAACTCTGAAAATGTAAATAGATAGGATTATTTCTGATTGTATTTATGGAGAGCAGAGAATGTGAATATTATCAGAGTATATTTGATAATGACTAAAAAGAGAGAAGACCAGGAGGTAACACAGACATGAAGGCAGCCTAAAACTCTCACATGCAAGCTGCAGGACTGTACCACCAATATCTGTGTTTCCAATTGGGGCCAACTTAAAATAATACAACAACTGAATACAGAGAATTACACAGACAGTTTACTCAACTCTCCCAGTCCACTGGAGGCAGGACTAAGTACTGCTAGAAGTCCTTGACAAGGCGCTTACTGCATGCATAAATATATATACAAAATTTTAATATCAATAAAAAGTTACTTTATTTCAGTAATTCAGTTCAAAATGTGACACTATTATACTATATATATGTATTACACACAGAGTGATCTATTTTAAGTGTTTATTTCTTTTATTTTTAATGGTTATGGCTTATAGCCAATGAAAACCCAAAGAATGAGAGTCTTAGAAAATTAGAATATTATATAAGACTAATTGGTACATTTGGCAGTGTGGGCAGTGTGCCAAGTCCTGCTGGAAAATAAAATCCACATCTCCATAAAAGCTGTCAGCAGAGGGAAGCATGAAGTGCTGTAAGATTTTTCCAAACCATCACTGATCATCAGTAAATTTTACATTTCATTTGTAAATCAAGGGATCAGAGTCTGGAGGAAGAGTGGAGAGACACACAGTCCAAACTGCTCGAGGTCTAGTGTGAAGTTTCCACCAATCAGTGATGGTTTGGAGAGACATGTCATCTGCTGGTATTGATCCACTGTGTTTTATTATCAAGTCTAAAGTCAGTGCAGTTTTGTTTTCTCACAAAACACTTACAGCACTCCATGCTTCACTCTGCTGACTTTTAATGAGATGGAGATTTTATTTTCCAGCAGGACTTGGCACAGTCCCCACACTGCCAAAAGTTCCAATTGGTCTCAATAATATTGTAATTTTCTGAGACACTGATTTTTTTGTGGTTTTCATTACAACAACAATAAAAGAAATGTGAAAAGAAATGTAATTGAAATTATGCATTATTATGCTTTGATAGGACATTTTTTGATTGCCCTGTACAGGAGCAAATGCCACCTCTCTGAGACGGGAATGCAAATTAATGTGCATGCATGTGATTACGTGTGTTTATCTTGTCTTCTTCAGGTCATCAGGAAGGGCTGGCTGACCATCAACAACATCGGCATCATGAAGGGCGGAGCTAAGGAGTACTGGTTTGTGCTGACGGCCGAATCCCTGTCCTGGTACAAGGATGATGAGGTGAGCACGTTATCATTACTGTCATAGTGTAAAAAAACAACACTCGCTGCCAATTCATACTGGATCTTTCCATACTGTACCTACTGGAAAACAAGAACACACTGCAGATTCCTGCTGGATTACATTTCCTCCACATTTATTACTGTTAATAATAGCAACACAGCAAAATCCACTGCAGATACATACTGGATTGGAACAAACACTTCACAGGCATTGCTTAGAGACTTTAAATAATACACACTGCATAAAAACATCCAACAGTTAGAAAGTAGAAATCATATGGGAATCCGCACATTGTAAATTCATTCTGGATTATAATTGGCCCACATTAATTACTCTTCACATTCATACTGGATTTAATTCACTTCACAGTTATTATTGTCAGACTGTAAAAACCCACACATACTACAGATTCATACTGGATTTAATTCACTTTACAGTTATTACTGTTGAACTATAAAACTGTGCACACTACAGATTCATACTGGATTTAATTCACTTCACCGTAATTACTGTTGAACTATAAAATCTACACACACTACAGATTCATACTGGATTTAATCCACTTCACCGTAATTACTGTTGAACTATAAAATCTACACACACTACAGATTCATACTGGATTTAATCCACTTCACCATAATTACTGTTGAACTATAAAATCTACACACACTACAGATTCATACTGGATTTAATTCACTTTACAGTTATTACTGTTGAAATATAAAAAATACACACACTACAGATTCATACTGGATTTAATTCACTTCACAATATTTAAAAACTACACACACTACAGATTCATACTAGATTTAATTCACTTTACAGTTATTACTGTTGAACTATAAAACTACACACAATACAGATTCATACTGGATTTAATTCACTTCACAGTTATTATCATTTAACTATATAAAACTGCACACACTACAGATTCATACTGGATTTAATTAACTTCACAATATTTAAAAACTACACACACTACATATTCATACTGGATTTAATTAACTTCACAATATTTAAAAACTACACACACTACAGATTCATACTGGATTTAATTCACTTCACAGTTATTACTGTTAAACTATAAAAACTACACACACCACAGATTCATACTGGATTTAATTCACCAACACAGGCAGACACATTAATGCAGCTAATTTGGAGTTTTGCGGCGTGAGATCCGACGTGTCAGAACTGTAAATGATTGATGGTTTTTCACATCGGAGGTCTCAGACTCTCGACCGCATCGTTACTGTCCACTGTCCAAGACTCAAATCAACGTTATTGATTTACAGTGGAAAACCAGCCCGAACGACCCGCCGTGCTCCACACACACACACACACACTGGTGCCAACACAAGCATTACACACTCATCAGTGCGTGGCGTTTTAATGGCAGCCCTTTTATGTGGAATCGTTGATATTGATTTTCCGAAATAGAAATGATCTCAATCAGACATTTTTAAGTCATTCTGCTTCAGCTTTTTTCTGCTGACTTTGCTGTTCCTAAAGCCACCCAACACCCCCCTCGCTCTTTTCTGTGGAATTCTTTCCACCGCTGTAAGTTTTCTAACAAATGAAGCTCACTGGACGAGGTTCCTCTCAGGAACAGCGGGATGTCTGAGGAACGGCGGTGTTCTCACCCAAAACCAGCATGTTAAAGTTTGCTGCACTTTCAGGATTATACAGCTCCTTTAACTGTTATTTTAATGTGTTTTTGAGTATTTGATCCAGAACCAACAAGACCAGTACTCAGATATAAATATACAAGCGTATACGCACACACACACACAGTCATACCAAACACAGTTTATTAAAAAGGATTTAGACTTACAGAGGTGGTCAGATACAAGCAGGGTCGGAATCAAAATGGCAGAAGGGCTAGGCAAAAAAGAGAACTCTAATAACAAAATAAAGTGTCGGCAACGATAAAAAACAAATCATACAAGGGCAAGGCAAGAGAGTAGTGGAAAAATACAAAAACAGTCCGGTAACAAAAGAGCAAACACAATAAGAAACGCGAGATAGAAGTTCTAGGAACAAGATTTAGTACTGGGTGAGGGGCTACTGAAAACAAGGGGTATATATATACTAGCAGGACCAGGTGTGGGTAATCAGAAACTTGGCGAGTTTGAACACCGTAGCGACACGTGATCAGCGGAAAGTTTGTTGCAGGTGCATGTTGGGAGTTGCAGTCTTAAGTGTGTGTATTAGAGTTCATGGCAGGCAGGCAGACAATGTCAGGACTGACACACACACCATTTTGAATAACAGTGTGTTCCTTGTGAAAACAAAAGAATCTAAAAGCAGAGAGGGTGCGTATTTCTAGCGCAGAAAAACGGGCCAAAGAGTCTAAAAGTTGCCTTAATTAAGGAGTTTTATATTAAGAGACATCATGAAATTAAACATCAATTTGAAAAATCTTAGTTTACACAACACTGTCAAAGATAAAGATAGTAAGTCAAGTAAAATGGTGTGTAAATGATTTCATTTACAATCAGGAAAAAAGTATTATTTAAAGTGGTATATTTTATTATTTGCCTTATTACAGAGTCTTCAAATAAATTTCTCCTTTTGGCCCCCAACAAAAAAAGTTTGGACACCCCTGGTTTAAGGGGTTGGTGCGTAAGTTAGATGTTGTGGTCATTGTGTCTCAAGTACCAGAAATTGTGTGTAAACAATCCAGAAAAACTGTAAGAAGGATAGTGTGAGAGATAGTGTCAAATGCTGCGTTAAAATAGAGAAGAATGAGAATTGATAAAAAGCCAGAATCAGCAGCCATAAGCAGGATATTTTTTGGATAGTTTTTTGGAGATAAAGGGGAGGTTCAAAATGTTAATTTTATTACAATTATTGGGATCTGAGCCAGGTTTAAACACACTTATCATGAATAAATATAGTTTTATGCTTTTATAAAAGTGAAGGAGAATCTGTAGATTTCTCAGGAAATTTTAAGACACGTTTAAGTCAAGTGTAAATTTTACCCCGGGTCAGGTTGTCCTGGTGCGGTGCAGTGCAGCCGACGGTGTGGTCAGAAGGTGGTGTGTTCATTTACGACTAGCCCGCCCATTTGTAGTGTGTGTAGTGTGTGAAACACACCAAAGCTGGCACACACATGTGCATACCAGAGCGTGGAGCTGTCAGCGGCGCCTGTTCCCCCCAGACCGGGGGGCTGCTTCTCATAAAGACCCTCGCTTTCAAAGGGAAAAAAGGAGGGGTTAATGTGTGTACGTGTGGGTGTGTGTGGGTGTGTGTGGGTGTGTGTGTAGCTCAGAGGCTTGGGGTGTCTCTAGTTAGCTGGTTAGGGTGGTCTTAACGAGGAGCATGTGGAGGACATAGAGAGAGAGAGAGAGAGAGATATGCTATAATTCTCTTTAATCTCTCACTCATATATATATATATATATACACACACACACATATATATATATACACATATGTACATCTTTATTCCTCTCTCTCAATATATATATATATATATATATATATATATATATATATATATATATATATATAGTGTCA
Source organism: Astyanax mexicanus (assembly GCF_023375975.1). Lineage (NCBI taxonomy): Eukaryota > Metazoa > Chordata > Actinopteri > Characiformes > Acestrorhamphidae > Astyanax > Astyanax mexicanus. The sequence goes on from NC_064408.1 coordinate 8,427,765, forward strand.
GATTGCAATGCTACTTGGAAATAAAATAAAAGTTACCAGGAAAAATAAATGATTAAACATGATTACATTTTTAGGACTCTATCGTACTCCCTGTGTAAAGCGCATCGTGATGCTCATTGCTATCTTACACCCCATCAACAGTCTATTTTCACACCTTGCCCCCGTGCCGTTAGAATAGAGTCAGGGTTTAGGAATAAATCTACATATTAATGGGCGTGGTGGTCTGGAAGTGAAGTGTGTTCAGGTAAATTTCTAGCATGTTTCTATTTTGGCGAAAGGAAATACAGCTGCTCCACTGACTCAACAATAAACAGAATAAAGAATAAAATAACACTACTGTTCTCTTAAATGAGCTGCTGGTGTATCTTCACAGTGTGAACGAGCAGCTCAGTATCTGTCTCTGCTGAGACGCACAAAAGTGCCACGCTGTTAAGATACGAATACGCCAAAGTCAGAGCTCACCTGACTATTAAAGGGAATGACAACTGACTCACTGATTGGTTTATTTCATGTTACAGCCAAAGTTAACCACACATTGTTTTGCCCTCACCGAAGACAAACCAACACGACCTAAATCAAACTGCGGGATGTGCATTTGACTGGTTGTAGAGGTTCCTAATGGAGTTCTGCTCCAATATTTTCACACAGTTCCTGCAGTAGATTGTGTGGTAGGTATGGTTGAGAGTGTTGACAGCACATCCAATAGCATCCCACACATTTTAATTGTTATGAAGACAAAGGGTGATCTGGGATGGTATTAAATTGCATCACACACCATGACACACCGTGACAAAAGCAGGACTCACCACTGAGTTTTTTTTCACAATATCATTGGTCATATCTGGTCATATCTGATTAAAATATTTATTTTCTCTCTCTTTCTCTATGTTTATTTATTTGATTATATGTGTGTGGTTGTGTGTGTGACTGTCGAAACCACTGTCTCCTCCTGCTAGGGGTGGGAATCGTTTACTATCTCACGATTCGATTCGATTCCGATTTTGGGGGCCACGATTCGATTCAAAATCGATTTTTGATTCAAAACGATTTGAATTATAAAAATTTCTGCTTCTGGCTTATGAATCTTATTGAAAAAAAACCCTCCATAATATACACTGGTCCTGGAGCAGGTAATGTGTTACAAAAACAATAAAATGTGCAGGAATGTGGGTCTTCAGTGACAGAGGAATCACTGGGATATCACAATGACGTTAATGAACAATAAATAAATAATAAATAACACTGCTTTATTACCAGGCTACTAGCGGTGGTGTGTAGGTGACGCTGCTGGGCTGATGTGATGATAGCAGTGGAGCGCTAAAGTTCAGGAGCAGCTGCTGATTAACTAGTTAATTTTAGGCCGTTGTATTTCTTCAGAAAGGGGGCAGGAGGTGGAGAAATTAATTCATATTGTCCATTCCTTAATTCCTCTGTGATGAGGAGCTGAAATTAGCTCTGATTAGCTTATTGTATTTTTCCGTTCCGCCTTAAATGCTGCAGCCCGCTGCCACCTGTAGCGTTATTTAAGGTGGAACTGGAAAGTTAGCTAGTTAGCTAGCTAACAGTTACTGAAACTAACTACTAGCGATCTTTTTTATGCTTGTTATGAAGCATTCTGCCATAAAACATTGAAACTACACGTTAATCTAAGGTAATATAGTGCTTGTTCTGCCATCTTACCGGTGATTCTCAAACACCTACGCTCTGTGTGTGTCTGGAAGATCTCCGTTTGAAGGGACAAGCGCTATCCCCAGGGTTGCCAGGTCCAACAAAAATACCCAGCCCAAAATCAGTCTAAAACCCGCCCCTCAGAATCGATTTTGGGACATTTTAAATCGATTCTGAATCGTAGTAAATGAGAATCAAGATTCTTATGTGAATCGATTTTTTGGCACACCTCTACCTCCTGCACAGTCTGTGTTTCTTTTTTAAACACACACACACACACACACACTCAGGCCGCCTATGTGTGTTTGCTTTGTTTGGGTGGCACAGGGGTGGCCGAGGTCAGAGCCCACGCTGAGGCCATTTACTGACCCCATCCCTCTCTGTCTAAATAATAAACAATAACCCAGACCACATCACTTACACACACACACACACACACACAGCACTTCATTCATTTTTCTCTCTGGGGTTTCTGATTTGACCTGTCTGAGTTCAGCCCACCACTGTTTTCTTTAGCACTGAGTAGAGCTGCTACGATAACACTCTGCCTGATTACATCAAATAATCTTTAAAACCAATTCACATTTAAAAAAAGAAAGGAGTAAAGGAGAGACAAGAAAATAAGAGCTAAGAAGAGCTAAATAAGAACAGAAAATAAGAGCAGGGAAAACATGAGAAGAGAAGAGAACGAAAAGAGAACGAAAAAAAGAGACTAAAAGACAAGAGAACAGATAAGAAGAGATGAGAAAACATGAACTAAGAAGAGCTACAATGAGAAGAGAAAATAAGAGCAGGGAAAACATGAGAAGATAAGCGAAAAGAAGAGAAGAGAAGGAAAACGAAGAGACTAAAAGATAAGAGAACAAATAAGAAGCTAAGAAGCTAAGAAGAGCTGAAATAAGAAGAGAAAATAAGAGCAGGAAAAGCATGAGAAGAGAAGAAAACTGTAGAGAAGAGAGGGAAAAATAAGATACTAAAATATGAGAACAGATAAGAGGAGATGAGAAAAGATGAACTAAGAAGAACTGAAATGAAAAGAGAAAATAAGAGCAGGAAAAACATCAGAAGAGAAGAGAAGGAACAAGAAGAGACTATAAGATAAGAGAACAGATAAGAAGAGATGAGAAAACATGAGCTAAGAAGATCTAAAATGAGAAGAGAATATAAGAGCAGGGAAAACATGAGAAGAGAAGCGAAAAGAAGAGAAGAGAAGGAAAACGAAGAGACTAAAAGATAAGAGAACAGATAAGAAGAGATGAGAAAAGATGAGCTAAGAAGGGCTTAAATGAGAAGAGAAAATAGGAGCAGGGAAAACAAGAGAAGAGAATGAAAAAAAAGACTAGAGGTAGAAAGAGATGAGAAAATAAAAGCTAAGAAAAGAAGACGAGAAAAGAAGAGATGAAGAGAAATGAGATAATAAAAGCTGAGAAAAGAAGAGATGAAGAGAAATGAGAAAATAAAATCTAAGAAAAGAAGACGAGAAAAGAAGAGGTGGAGAGAAATGAGATAATAAAAGCTGAGAAAAGAAGAGATGAAGAGAAATGAGAAAATAAAATCTAAGAAAAGAAGAGGAGAAAAGAAGAGATGAAGAGAAATGAGATAATAAAAGCTGAGAAAAGAAGAGATGAGGAGAGATGAGAAAATAAAATCTAAGAAAATAAGACGAGAAAAGAAGAGATGAAGAGAAATGAGAAAATAAAAGCTGAGAAAAGAAGAGATGAGGAGAGATGAGAAAATAAAATCTAAGAAAAGAAGACGAGAAAAGAAGAGATGAAGAGAAATGAGAAAATAAAAGCTGAGAAAAGAAGAGATGAGGAGAGATGAGAAAATAAAAGCTAAGAAAAGAAGACGAGAAAAGAAGAGATGAAGAGAGATGAGAAAATAAAAGCTGAGAAAAGAAGAGATGAGGAGAGATGAGAAAATAAAAGCTGAGAAAAGAAGACGAGAAAGGAAGATATGAAAAGAGATAAGATGAGAACAGAAGAAGAGATGAGTTTAGGAGAGATGACATGAGATGAGGAGACATGAGAAAATAAAAGATAAGAAGAGATACAAAAAAAGAGAACAGGCTAGAAGAGATGTGAAGACTAGAGAAGATAAAAGGCTAGAAGATATGAGACTAAAAGAAAAGAGAAAGGGACAAGGAAGAGAAAACAGTACAGTACTGTACAGGACGCCTGCAGGGGGTTAATAAAACCCTGCATCAGCTGCAGAGCTACAGGACACAGCAGCAGCAGCAGCAGTGAGGAAACTGGATCCTCTCATTAAAAATCAGAACCAGGACACACACAGGACTCACTGACCACACCCTACTGGCCCTCACCTCAACCTGGAGTCAGCTGTCCTCTTCATTACCTAACATCAGCTTTATTAATCCCACCAATCCCACACAAACACACATCAGAAATATCAGCTCATATCATCTCTTCACATCACATCTAACCTCCTCACTTCTCTTCTAATCTCCCCTTTTCTTCCCATCTTATCTTATCTTTTTTATCATTTTATCAACTTATCTCTTCCTTTTTTTAATCTCCTCTCTCCCATCTCTTCTTTTTTCTTCTTTTCTCATCCTGCAGTATCTTATCTCTTTTCTTTTTTATCCTATTATCACCTGATCTCCTCTCTTCTCATCTTTTCACTTCTCTTCTTTCCTCATCTTATCTGATCTCTTTTCTTTTTTATCATCTTATCACCTGATCTCTTCCTTTCTTATCTCCTCTCTTTCCATCTCTTCTCTTTTCGTCTTTTCTCATCTTACAATATCTTATCTTTTCTTTTTTCATAAACTTATCACCTGATCTCTTCCTTTCTTATCTCTTCTCTTCCCTAATCTTCTCTGTTCTTATCATATCTTATCTCTTTTCCTTTTTATCAACTTATCACCTGATCTCTCCCTTTTTTATATCTCTTTTCTTCTTTTCTCATCTTATCTTTTTTCTTCTATTGTCTTATCTTATTACCCGATCTCTTTCTTTCTTATCTCCTCTCTTCCCATCTCTTCTCTTTTCTTATTTTCTTATCTTATCTTATCTCTTTTCTTTTTCTTTATTTTATTACCTGATCTCTTCCTTTCTTTTATCCTCTCTTCCAGACTCCTTTCCTTTTATCTTTTTTCATCTCATCTGATCTCTTCTCTTTTTATCTCTTCTCTTCTCATATCATGTCATCTTTATTATTATTTTTTCATCTATTCTTAGCTTTTCACTTCTTTTCACTTCACTTCTCAACTCTTCTCTTCTTTTCTCCTTCTTTATCCTTTAATTTTCATCTTTCTTCTTTTCTTGTCTTTTTCTTTTTGTTTCCTCTTTTTTCTGTTCTCTTCTCATCTTTTATTTTCTCTTTATGTCTATTTTCATATCTGTTCTTTTTTCTTCTCTCATTCTTTTTTGTTTATACATCTCTTTTTTCACCTCTTCTCTTTAATCATCTAGCATTCATCCCTCTCTTATTTTCTCATCTTCCCTCTTATATTCATTCTTCTCCTCTTTTCTCTGTGGTGCTCTGCGTGTTCTGGCAGGGTGTTTGGTGATGTGGTGGTAGTGGTGGGGTATGTGGGGGTCTGTGGTTTTGGGGGGATGGTGGGAGTGTAGTGTAGGGTTTGGGGGGGCTGTGTTGGGGGGGTTGGGTCTGTGGTCTGTTTTATATTAGTGAGTCCGGCTCTTTGAATCAGGTGAAGCCAGCGATCCCCAAAGCCTCGCAAAAAACTCAGCAGACATGAATGAAGGAAAGCCAAGCACACGAGCCAGCGCAATCCCCCCCGATCCCACCGTTCCACTCTCACTGACCCCCCTATTAACCACACACACACACACATACACACACATATACACACAGGTATACTCAATCACACACCCTTACAGAAACAAACACACACATGGCCTGCACACACAGTGCTTAAGGAGTGAAATACGAGACATGTGCATACCCTACCACGGCTACCACACAAGGACAAATGGGGGGAAAAGCGTGTGTGTGTGTGTGTGTGTGTTTAAGGAGCTGTAGGCATCTTTATTGAGTTTGGCTTGTCCTCATCAGCAGATGTAAAGCAGTCACCACCAGCAGCACAATCAAAGCCCTAAACCGAGACCAGTCCAGCATCTCCTGTTTGTTGTTAGGTCTCTCGTCCATTCTCTCTCTCTCTCTCGCACTCTCTCTCTCTCTCTCTTTGAGTTACATTAGCTCAGTGTTTGGCAGGGATCTGGTATAAGTGGCTCTAAACTGTGGAAAAGTGCATTTTCCACTGATATCCAGTAGAAAATCCCTCAGTATGAGCAGATTTACAGCAGCACTGTGTAATGTTGTGTATGTAGGAGCTTTTATTCTGTAAAACATATAAAACAAATAGTATTAAACTAGTAAATATGCTTTTTTTTCTTAAAATATCACACCTATTTTCTACAGAATAATCTTAAAAATAAAGGTGTTTAAGTAATGCAAACATTTGTTAAAAATATTTTTCTTTTTAAATTTTTGAAAAACGTATCTGATTTGACTAAATACTGTACATGAATTATTATTTTTTAGCTGGCGAAATCTTCTTTGATTAAAAAAAGAAGGAGCAACATTTTCTGTTTTTTTCATGTATTAACTTAACATGAATCTAGCAGTGGTTTTTTACACCCTGTCCAGTGGACCAATAAAAGTGCTCCAAAATAGTTGTCTGATTTTTTGGGGGGGGGGTAATCGCCATCATATAATGATATTTGTGAAAACTGTTGATTGGATTTTAAACAGAATCCTGTTTTCATAATGCACCATGAACGTATTTATAATACATTATGTTGCATACATAATACCTTATAATGACCATCATAAGCTTATAAGCTATGATAACTTATACACTGCACAGTAGTCTGGACAAAAAATGGTCACACACTGTAATATTTGGTTGGAACGTCTTTAACTTATTACAACATGTAGAAATGCTCCAAAATGACCTCCATTAAAGGTGAAAAGGATTTTTTTTATTCTCCGGTAATTCTGAAGATACAGGGTGTGTGTAATTGTGTGTGTGAGTGTATGTGTGTGTGTGTGTGTGTGACAGTGTAGATATGTATTTTCTCGTTGCACAGACTGGAAGGTCTGTAATAACTGGTTTCAGATTTTTTGGCTTTGTAGGAGATGCTGGGTCTCCCTTTAGAGCACAGGCACACACACACACACAAGTATAGGAAACCTACATTGGGGCTTAAAATAACGTGTAACCCTGAATCTCTGAGTGTGTGTGTGTGTGTGTGAGACGGGGTTGTATGGTATGTGTGCTGTTTGTGGTGTGAGAGGATGTTGTAATGCAGTGCAGACGTTTAAGTGGAACCATGTATGCCTGTGGTTTAGAAGTGTGTGAAACTCAAGTCTACACGACCCACACATCTAACACTCCTCTTTCTTATCCTCCATCTCTTTATCTCTCTCTCTTTCTCTCTCTCTGTCTATATATATCTTTCTTTCTATCTTTGTTTCGGTTTCTATTTCTTTGTGTTTTTGCTGATAGACAATGCTCCCCAGCCTTTGGGTAATTTAAACTATTACTGTGACTAAATATTATGAATTGAGATTCCACACTAAATCCTATATAAATCATTATGGTCGTGCAAAGGAAAAAATATATATTGCCCTCATGCAAAAACCTTGTATCTTCATTTTTATGTTTTTCACTATTTGATATGAAGTTAGTCTGGTAGTTGCTTAAATTTTATGATGAATGGACCAATAGAAATGCTCCAAAATTACTTTGCATTGACTTTCTTTCAAAGTTAAGAACGTTTTTTTGTCCTTCTGCTCTGTTTGACTACATTAAAAATATCACTTTAGTATCATAGTGCAGCCCTTATAAATATCATTGCCCTTTTTTAACACCTTTTTAAATGCTAATTTTACTGGTTGTTTTATTCTGCTTTTGTTATCAACTTATCAACCCTTAAAAAAATTAAATATACTGATGAGTAATGTTCCTATATTATATGATCATATTATTACTTTTTATACTGCTTGGTTCAGGTTTGATTTTTATATCTCATCTAAATATGAGCTGTTTATGGAGATTTATAGTTGTTTCTACTTCTGAATCACCCGTAATTCCCTTTATTACATAAAAGCGTAGAGTAAAATGTGTCACATGAACATACAGTAAATCCTCTTTGTTAATTAACGGTGTTCGGTTAGAACTGTGAATAAAGTGAAAGTCAACAATATATATATAAATATAAATAAAGTAATTAGTATGGTGTGAGGTGTGGACACTTGTGAAATAAAAAATGAAAAAGAACAAGCTTGTTTTTTTCTGGAACATTTTTATAGTTTATTGAGGAGTTTTTACACAGCTTTTAAACACATATCATGTCCATCAGTTTACAAACACACAGCACAGTTCACAGTGGCCCACAGTGCTCATCCGCGTAAGCTGCTGACCGGGTCAGTGACGGGGTTGTGGTGATGGTGATGATGATGATGATGGTGATGGTGATGATGATAGTGATGGTGGGTTTAAGGGGGGACGTCTCTTGAGCTTGCCCACCCAGCCTAACCAATGTGCAGACTACTGTACAACCGCTACTTCCTGAACAGGTAGTCTGAACACTGGGTAGGCGGGACAGGCCACTGTCCACTCCCCTCACTGCAGCAACACACACACACACACACTCATACACACACACACACACACTCATTCACATGCACAAATTAATATGGACCTATACTACTATGGCTTGTATGTGGGGCAATTAAGTTAATTTCATAATTCTAGAGAATTTTAGTATAATTTTAATACTGGCTAATACTGAAATTCTAAATTCTGCTTAAACTATTATTAACTATAAACTGTTTGAAATATTATTTAACATAATTTAATAATATGAATTAGCAATTAACAATTGTGCAACCACTCATAACTATTGAATAATCACTGTTACTTTTACTGTAAATAATGAATTATATAGAACACAATAAATATAGATTATTGTGTATCCACTATGAATCACTAAGAAAATATCATTAATCTTTCAGTTTTAACTCAATAATTTTTAACTAAATTATTGAGTAGCCACCATGAAGTACTGTGAAAATTCTATAAATTATACAAAAACTTTTACGAACTATAGACTTTAGATTTTTTTAAAGTGACTGTAGTAAATGTATTGTAAATGTAGGAAACTGTAAATACTACTATATTTGTAAATTTATAAATTTATAAATTCTATGAGTGAGTACTACGTTTTTTTACGTTTTTTTATTTTACATAAATACATAAAATACATCACACTAAATTTGCATACCTTGTGTTGTTTTTTTTTATTAAATGCACAAATGTGTTGGGTATGACTTAAATACTAAAATACAGTTAAATACTAAATAATTAAATTTAAAGTTAGAGTTATCCAGCAACTACTATAAATGAATATAGTTAATATAATTACTATGATAAAAGTTATGTCGTTTTGATAGTAAGATACTGAAATGTATTATTGAAATGTATTATTTTAGATTCTCTATTTACATATACACTCACAAGTATTTATACCTTATTTCTGTTTGTTCCAAATTAAGCACAGACTGTCGCCCACTGCTCGCGGTTAGTGTAGAGACGTTAGCACACTCACCCAAATCTGACCAATAGCGGCAAGGTTTGCCAGTGATTGGAGAGAAATGATGGCTTGTGATTGGCAGTTTCAGTGCCACTTCCTGCCTCCTGTAGAGCAGAACACATTCCATAAAGTCTCAGGTTTCACACAGAAACCCCCCAAATTTTACAGCGCACTGCTGAAAGTACCTAAACTAATGTGTACGGCTAAAATTTCCATATCATTTCCATTGTATAACTGTGGGTTATATTCGTTTAGGTCATTTTTTAATAGTTAAAGCTTGATTTTAAGCTCGATTGTCCATTTAAAACTTTTTTATATATAGTTTAAAGGGAAATTGCATAGATTTAAATCAAGTAATTGTGGCATTTTGCCGCTTTTAGAAAATACGAGGATATTTTACTGCGCTAAAACACACTTCTAGCAGACGTACAGTGAACTTAAAGACTTGATGCCCTCGCTGACCCCTTCCTCAAGCCCACCTACCTATATCTAATGCTCTAAACAACCAAATATCAAACTATATAACCATGTAATGCATGAGAATATCAAATTTTGATCAATAATTCCAGAACAGAGTCAGAATCCAGAGTCTACTGACTTAACATAGTGAATGTTTTTTTTTTTTTTTTTCCTGCCTAGTCCAGGTCAGACAGAGTCTTCGTGTCTTGAGTCGTCGTCTCTGGGAAATCCATTACTTTTATTACTTACCCAGCGATGTGTCCCAACGCTGCCTCTTCACCTCTCTTTACCGTGGCTCTGTAGGAAGAATTAGAATGCAGAGCATTAGAAAGATCATTTGTCTTTTTGCTTTGATTTGTTATAGTTTTTTTAAACTAAAACATTAAATACAGACAGATTAGCAACAGATAATTTGAGAAAACAACTAATATTCGATTAAAATTGGATATTAAAGACTTATTATATTGTTTGACCACTGCTAGAAGAGTGTGCTTAAGGCCTAAGATCAGTGGTACACTGTTAAAAAGTATGTTAAACTCGTAGGAACCTTAAAGAAACGTTTTTTTGAAGAATATTTCTCCATTAACGTTTACTTTAAACAGTGTAGAGTGGATGTAGGATTGATTTAATCAGTAAAAAAATGGAAATTGATCAAAATTGACTAAAATATACTGGATTTTCTTCCCAAAACTCTAAGAAAGGTTAAGGTTGAGGCAATCCTCAACTTTAAAACCCAGATCTTAGCACTTAAAACACAAGCAATACTCTACCCCATCCATCCTGAAGCTTCTGGTAGAGTCTTCTCAGCACAGATGTTTCTCCTCAGGCTTCACCCATCCCCTCCTCGTGGGTCTCTTGAGTAGACAGCAGACAGCCAGGCCATACCGGTCAGCACTGCCCTCTCCAGACCCTCTCCAGAAGACCCCTGAACCTAAAGATACCAAACCGAGGTCCACCACCGCTTATCGTAGTAATTTCGTAGACGTGTTCGGCCCCGGGCGCTGCTGGACGCATCTGTCCTACCGGGTGGCACGGCGGCTACTCGCAGGCTTGACGTGGCAGAGCGCTGTTAACTTTCCCAGTGAGAGAGAGTGAAGAAGAGAGGGAGAGAGAGGGAGCGAAGGAGATGGAGGAGAGAGAGGAGGCGGAGCTAACTTAAATAAAAAAAAACTAACCACCCCCTTCTAACCACCCCCCTCTCTCGTCCGCCCGCACGTCTGTCCATCCGTCTTGCCCTCCTCTGTCTGGCTTTTCTTTCCTCCACTCCTGCTTTTTGGGGAGGCAGCAGCAGGAAGTGGCGGGTCAAAGGTCAACAGGAAGTGGAGCGCATTAATTTGCAGCACACGTTGTGTAATTGTTAGGGAAAGGGGGGTTTAGGGAGGAAGGTGAGGGGAGAAGAAGAAGGAGGGGTAGGCTGGTACACTCTTTTTTGTGGGGGAATGTTCAATATTACTATTCAATATAAGGAACGTTTATAAATGTGTTACATGTGTGGAATACACTATTACACATAATAATAATAATAATAATGTACACATATATAAAACCCATCCAGACTTGATGAAGGAACAATTAAGTAAACATGTAGTAACCTATACGTGTTAAACAATACAAAAATACTCTGTGAAGAAGCGTTTAGGCGCTCTTATCTGGGGAGCTGTTAACTTTTAGCGGTTTCTGAGGCTGGTAACTCCTGATGAGAGCCAGTTTCATCATCTTAACATTTTTTATGGTCTTTGTGGTGAGTGTACTTAAGGATACTTTCAAAGTTCTTAAAATTCTTCTTTTCAGATTGACTGACCTATATTTCTTTTTAAAGTATTTTTTTTTGGTAACACTTTAAAATAAGACTACTTTTATAAAGGGTTTATGAATGGTTTATAAATGAGTTTATTAATGGTTATTAATTAGGTTGCAAATACTTTAAAACCCATTCATAAGCAGTTAATATAACACATAAATAGAAATGGCAACAGTGAGCTGCCAATTAGCAAAATAATGATTCCACACTCATTTACACTGTCAAACCTCAGATCTTTCTAGATACTGAGTTTTCCATCAATCAGCATTAAACTTGTCATATTAATATATTTGTAAATATGTTTAACTATTTACCATAAATTAAATGACTAAGTTGTCACTGTTGATGTGTTTTAACTGCCTATCAATGGTTTTTAAGGCATTTACAACTTAATCAATAATACCTAATGATCTAATTTATAAACCATTTGTAAATCTTTTATAAAGGAAGTCTTATTTTAAAGTGGTACTTTTTTATTTCATTATTTAAGGTAGTTCTTGCTTCTCATAATCTGGATTAGAACATTACTCAAATAGAGCTATTATTCACTGTATACCTGTAACTCTACCTCTTCACTACTTTACAGCTGATGCTCTCAAACACTTTATTAAGAGACAAGAAATTCAAGTAATTAACTCTTGATGAGTTCAGCACAGCTGTTAACTGAAAGCCTGAAATTCCAAATGGCTCTACCTCATAAAGCTGGCTGAGAAAATACAGTCAAGATGTTCAAAACTAAAGTCATCTAAGAAAAAGGTGCTACTTAGAAGAATCTAAAATATTTTTTGTTTAACACATTTTCATTTCAAATTAATGAAAAAACACTGAATTTAAGGTGTATCTTTTCCACATTTTTTTACGTTACAGCCTTATTCCAAGTTGTATTAAATTGATCTCTTTCCTCAAAATTCTACACAAAATACCCCATTATTACCATGTGAAAAGGTTTTCTTGAGAGTTTTGAAACTTTATTACAATTAAAAAACAAAGAAATCATATTTACATAAGTATTCACAGCCTTTGCTTAATACTTTGTAGAACCACCTTTGGCAGCAACTACAGCCTCAAGTCTTTTTGAATATGATGCCACAAGCTTGGCACACGTCTCTTTAGGCAGTTTTGCCCATTCTTCTTTGCAGTACCTCTGAAGCTCCACCAGGTTGGATGGGAGACGTCTGTGCACAGCCATTTTCAGATCTCTTCAGAGATGTTCAATGGGATTCAAGTCTGGGTTCTGACTGGGCCACTTCAGGACATTCACAGAGGGGTCCTGAAGCCACTCCTTTGAGATCTTGTCTGTTTGTTTCTGATCGTTGTCCTGCTAAAAAATGAACCGTCGTCCCAGTCTGAGGACAAGAGTGCTCTGGAGCAGGTTGCTTGACTGTAGGGATGGTATTGGCCTCGTGATGAGCAGTGCCTGGTTTCCTCCAAACATGACGCCTGGCATTCACACCAAAGATTTCAATCTTTGTCTCATCAGACCAGAGAATTTTGTTTCTCATGGTCTGAGAGTCCTTCAGGTGCCTTATGGCAAATTCCAGACGGGCTGCCTTGTGCATTTTACTAAGGAGTGGCTTTGGCCTGGCCACTCTGCCATACAGGCCTGATTGGTGGATTGCTGCAGAGATGGTTGTCCTTCTGCAAGGTTCTCCTCTCTCCACGGAGGAACGCTGGAGCTCTGACAGAGTGACCATCGTGTTCTTGGTCACCTCCCTGACCAAGGCCCTTCTCCCCCGATTGCTCAATTTAGATGGCCGTCCAACTCTAGGAAGAGTCCTGGTGGTTCCAAACTTCTTCCATTTACGAATGATGGAGGCCACTGTGCTCATTGGGATCTTCAAAGCAGCAGAAATGTTTCTGTATCCTTCCCCAGATTTGTGCCTTGAGACAATTTGGTCTACAGACAATTCCTTTGACTTCATGCTTGGGCATGTTTGCACTCTGACATGCAGTCAACTGTGGGACCTTATATAGACAGGTGTGTGCCTTTCCAAATCATGTCCAAGGAACTGGATTTACCACAGGTGGACTCCATTTAAGCTGTAGAAACATCTCAAGGATGATCAGTGGAAACAGGATGCACCTTAGCTCAATTTTGAGCTTCATGGCGAAGGCTGTGAATACTTCCGTAAATTTAATTTCTTAGTTTTTTAATTTTAATAAATTTTCAGAACTCTCAAGAAAACGTTTTTTCACATGGTCATAATGGGGTATTTTGTGTAGATTTTTGAGGAAAGAGATTAATATAATACAATTTGGAATAAGGCTGTAACGTAACAAAATGTGGAAAAAGTGAAGTGCTGTGAATACTTTCCGGATGCACTGTATACATATATATATATATATATATATATATATATATATGACTCCATGTGCGGACATTATATGAAAATAATCTGTGTGTCTTTATGTGTGTGTATGAGCAGGGGTGGTGTGTGTGTGTGTGTGTGTGTCGGGCCGTGTGCATGTGTGGGAGTCGGAGTGGATGACTCTGGAGGCTGCGTGGCTTTGTAGCCGGTGGAGGAATGTCGGAGTTTTCTGGCGAGCGGGCAGGGTTGTAATAACTCCAGATGTGCGGCCCCGCTCGGCCTGCTGTGTTTTTTCTGCTGAAGCTGATTTCCTTTCCCTGTCCCGCACGAATAAAGAGGCCTTTATGCAGCACCCCTCGCAACCCAGCGGCACCTCCAGCACACCCCCGAAAGCCCCCAACACACACACACACACACACACACACACTTACCCCAACCCCCCGAAAAAATCAGCGCAGAGGGCAGACAGTGAGCGAGGCTGGGGAGCAGGGTTGAAATCTGGAGCAGATTTGGTGGATATAGAGGTAATAGGACGGACTGAAGGCAGCGGAGTGATCTGTACACTCCGGCAAGTGGCTCCAGACTGCGGTTTAGCACAGATCCATCATGGAAAGACTTCTAGTCTGTTTTCTAGTCCACAATTTTCAGTCACTGTTTTTCCTTACATCTCACTGTTTCCATCTCTCTCTCTCTCTCTTTCTCTCTGTTTACCTTTTCCTCTCTTCACTCTTTAACCTTTAAACCCTAGGTGCTTTTATAAATAAATATATATGATATAATATAAATACACTGCCTAGCCAAAAAAAAAAGGTCACACACTAATATTTTGGTGCACCGCCTTTATCTTTAATTGCAGCACACATGCACTGTTGCATTGTTTCGATAAGCTTCTGAAATGTCACAAGATATATTTTAATACAGTGTTGCTGGATTAATTTTTCACCAAGATCTTACAGCTGCATTGATGATGGTAGAGTCTGACCACTGCACAAAGCAGCTCTTCTCCATCCAGCACATCCCAAAGATTCTCAATGAGGTTAAGGTCTGGACTCTGTGGTGAACTCTCTCTCAATCCATGTGTGAAAATGATGATCTCATGCTCCCTGAACCCTGAACTCTTTCACAATTCCAGCACCATGAATCCTGACATTGTTATCTTGGAATATGGCTGTGATCATTACTATAGTGTCCAGGTTCAGGTTTCCCAATCAAGATAAAACTACACACAAAGGAGACATTGGCTGGCTGACGAAAAGCCTTAATGGCAGGCAATCCATCCATGAGAGAAAATACCATTCTCCTCTCTTAGTCTGATCATTTCCCGCCTCTTAAAGTCTTTAAACTGGGCAAATTGTCTTTAAGTACATTGTAAAGGCATGGCTAGCAGTGAATGATCTCTCACCAGGAGGTGCACTACCCAGATGTAACCTCTGTAAGCCTTTTTATAGGGCTGTATAAAATGTATTGATGATACTGAGGCTTTTACCCATTTTTTTAAGATTTTTAAAGTAGTGAGTGAGCATCAGGTCCATGTTGGTCACAGTAAAGTGGATCAGCATGTCCAGTTGTTTCCTATCACTGTGTGAGGTAGCTCTGTTGTGCCTGTACTGTTGGATACATTGTGGCATAATTGTCTATTTAGTTTGTATAGAACTGTCCTACATTCTTGTATCATTCATCACCTACATTATGTGGGCGGAGTCTCTTTATAGTTGACTTTACTTCAATCAACCTTTATTTAAACTTGGAGTACATTGAGGGTGGCCCTCCTTTACAGTGTAGCCAAGCCAATATATTGGAAAGGGATTGGTAAAGAAAAAGAATAAATAAATAATTAGACCCAGCATTTTAATAAGACATAAGATATTCAGAGTGGCAGTCTGTATTATTTTGTTTCTAAACTGAAAGCAGAAGCATTTCTGAGTAGGAGTTCTTCTGGCCACATCACACAAACTTACGTAGTTACGTCACATGTAGAGTCTCTGAAAGAGGATCTGGCTCGGTTTTACTGAACGCAAATGGCTGGTGGAGCAATAGAGACTTCAGAAGTGGAAACTAAAACCTCAGTAGCTCATTCACTCATAATAAAACCAAAGCGTGAAGTTGAAATTAAGTTTCAGACGGAGTGTGCTCTCTCTCTCTGACTGAACATAAGCTGGAATCGGATTCATTCGCTCTGAAAAGAGACCGCATCACACCCACCCAGTTTAAAATGATTCTTCCGCATGCTCAGTGCAATTACCTATTCTCACCAGAGAGGGCGCTAAATCTCAAAACGTACGGACATCACCTTTAAAAATAAAATAAATAAGATAAAAAAAATAAGAATCGTAGGTAAGAAAATCTAAATGATAAGAATGCAACTACAGATTAATAAATAGAACTGAGAACATAAAGGAGTAAAAAAATATCAATAACTAAAAACAATAAAAGAAGAAAAAAAGAAAAGAAAAGAAACTACAAAAGAAAGGTTAAAAGACACCAAAAACAAACCAAAATCAAAAATAAATACGTATAAATATACCAAAATCATGGAAAAAAAAGTTTGTTAATTTTGGTGAGTTGTTTTCCATTATGCTAGTGTTATGCTGAATTGTGCCTCCCTACCAGAATCTGATTTTCTTCATGTGTGCACATGTAACAGATTCATCTACAGTTTTTTTAGGATTAATCTACAGTTACAGTAGATACAGGAATCAGCAGCATAATCTGTTGTCCCCATACAAAGTGGAGTTGGATTTCAGCCCAACACTGATTCTGTTTCTTCTTCTATTGTTTATAATGAGTGGTGATAGACTTCCTCAGTTTCCTGTAATTAGTCTGAAAGTCTTACCAAACGAATTGGACCAATGTTCAAACTGACCCTGAAGAAGAAAACCTTCTTTTTTGATCGAACCAAATGTTGGCCCTTTGATCTGGTTTCATTCTTGCTATTTTGGTTCAGACCAAAGCGACATCAGAAGGCAGTAGCAGGAATGAAAGGGTTAAACCACTAAAGATCCTCAGTCTGAGTCATTTAAACACTCTTTTGTTTAAACTCTGAGACCTTTGCGTCTTCCTTAACCTCTCATTTGCCCTTTATTTTGTATAACTGCAGCCTCCGTCAGTAAACTGTGGGGGGTAAATAGGGATGGCAGCGTTGGCGGAGCTGGGGCAGCGTTCCTGAGACACAGATCCAGAGAACGCTGTGTCTGTGGCTGAACGCTGTGCGGTGACTGTGTTTGCTTTAGCTACGGTTTCTCCTCTCGAACCTGAGCAAAGCACGTCTCCTCAGGGAGCTGGGTCAGCAGTCCTGAAGTTACACAGCCCAGCCAAGAGAAAGAAAGAGAGAGAGAAAAAAAGAGAGAAAAGGCGGGGAAAGAAAAGAGAAAAGAGAATGCTGAAGGTTTTACTCAGGACTGGAAGAAATGACTAGTCCAGGCTGTCTCGTTTCTTATTGTTTCCAGTACAGCTCAGCTCTGCTGCATTTCAGAAGCAGCGTGTTCTTTCTTGAGCGGGTTAAGAATGATAGTTTGGTTTTAACCCCTTAAACCCCACAATTCAGACTATATTCACATCCTTCTTCATATTCAGCTTTATATTCAACACATGCAGTTGTCATATAATGAGTTTCAGGACATATGGCATTACTGGATTAATGTAAAGATGAATTTGTTGTTTAAGATGTTAAAGCATTAAAGTAAATAAAATTTTACTTAAGTTTATTTGAGTTAAAAGCAAAGCAAAAAGAAGATCTTGCTTCTTATTTAAGGGGTTAAAGTAAAGGTAAAATTGTGTCAGTGCAAGATGACTTGGATGGGGTTAATATACTACAGTAAACTCCAACATAAAGGGTTAAAATAAAGTAAAAGATGACTTTATATGGTTTAGGGCAGTAAAGTAAGGATACGTTAAGGGTTTTCACATAGATGACGACTGGTTAGTGTTCACATACTTGTGAACTTTGCACTACATGTGTTACTGGATGAGCAATATTTATCACTGTGCAGCGGCTACCCGGAAAGTGTAGCTGTAGCACTGTTGCTATTAGCATAAACGCAGATCATTCCAACTGTCCACACACCGTTGCTGCACTGCCATAGGAAACTAGCGGTCGCCTGTCGCTTTCCAGTGTGAACGCAGGGTTAGGCGCTTGTACTGGGTCTCTTTCTCTCTCTCTCTCTCTCTCTCTTGCTCTCTACATTTCACTTGCGCCGTTTGTCTGTCTGTCTCTCTCTATGTCTTTCGCTCGCACCATCTGTCTTTCTCTCTCTTGCTCTCTCTCTTTCACTTGCAACGTCTGTCTGTCTTTCTCTATGTCTTTCGCTCACCCATCTGTCTGTGTCTCTCTTGCTTGCGATGTCTGTCTCTCTCTCTGTCTCTCTTGCTCTCTCTCTTTTGCTCATGCCACCTGTCTCTCTCTCTCTCTCTCTCTCTCTCTCTGTTTAAAAATCAAATGCTGATATTTCTTAATCAGTTAAAGTAATGCTGTTGTTTTTGTTCTTAATAAAAGGCCACAATCAGGCTCATTGTTTGTTTGTTCCAACAAGATCTGAAAGTTGAAGCCTCTCATGATGACAGTAGGAGAGAACCCTGGTTTCAAGCATTTAATAAAAAAAACTTGAGCTTCGTTAGAACATTCCATCCCAAAAAAGATTCATTGTTATTATGAAATAAGAAAATGTGAAGCTATACAGAATGACCAGCCTCTTTATTTTTTCCACCAACCGTACTGAAATCTTTTCGAACTGTGGGGTTAATACCGAGGTGTGAACCATACTGTGAATTTTTTGTACCGTTACACCCCTAGTTTACACTGATTTTCACAGTAGTGGTGATTCTAACAGTGAGCAAGCATCACACGGTACATGTGCTGTAACACAAAGCATGTGGTAGTAATCAACTTCAGCGTACGGAAGATAAGAGCAGGGCTGAGAAACCCGTCTGCAGAGCTGTGAGGCCTGCGAATCTCAATGAGCTGTAGAGAAGATAAGAACGAGCAGAATACAGCCTCTGCACTGTGTGTGTGTGTGTGAGTGTGTGTGTTATCAGTGTGATATGTAGTGCGCGGGAGTAGCACTCTAACACCACTGCCAGACGTCCCTCTAACGTTGATGAGATCAATATCTGTCTACACACACATTGCTGTATAGTGTGGTGATGAGGTATTACACCTACAGATCCACACTTAAAAACACACACTTAAACACACACACACACACACACTTACACACACTCCGCAGCTTGAGAGGAATCAGACTGAAAAAAAAAAAAAAACACAGCATGTTGTAAATGGCAGCCGTTGATAAGAAGAAGCTGAAACAGGGCTGCTGCACTGTAAACCGGATGACGGGAGGAAGAGTGAAGAGGAGAGAAGAGAGATGGAAGGGAAAGCTATGGAGGCATGCACTGTTCCCACATCCCCACTGATGAGATAAACAAGTGTGCTCGTTTTTTATTCAGCATGTTCTGCCTTTTTTAGACCTTTGATTCTCCTCTTCTGCTTACTACGAGAATTAGAATGATGAATGGCAGCACGGTGGCTTAGTGGTTAGCACGTTCACCTCCCAGCACTGGGGTCTTGGGTTCAAGTCCCTATCTGGGTGGAGTTTCCATGTTCTTTCTGTGTCTGCATGGGTTTGGATATGGACAAAAACATCTTAAAGGAGAACTCTGGTGTAAAATGTACTTTTACTGTAGTAAAACATGATAAAAAGTTCTTACCTTTGATGAAAAGCACACCTCCACTCTCCCACAGCGTTCCGAAATCCAGAAATTTTAATACTTTGTCCAAACACCCTTCAGACTGGGTGATACGGGGCATAATTTTCCCTGATAAATCGCGTTTTCCTCTGTTATCCAGCTCAAAGTAGCTCCACACCTCTTTGCTAGAATCTGTAGAGCCCTGACATTTAAAACAAGGAATTAACAAACATTGTTTACATCCCATAACGCTAGCTTTAGCTCCGAGCGCCGCCATTACTGTACTGATAATAGCATAGACATGTATATACATAGACTCTGCATAGCCTGCCACCTGGCGTCGGCTGCAATGCTAGGCGGAGTCTATGTATACATGTCTATGACATCAATATAAATATGGCGGCGCACGGAGCTGAAGCTAGCTCTATGGGATGTAAACAGTGGATTTTAATAAGCTTCTTGTGCACTTTTTAAGTTATTAATGCCTCGTTTTAAATGTCAGGGCTCTTTGGATTCTAGGAGGAGTGGAGCTACTTTGAGCCTGAATAAAGGTGTATAAAGTGATTTATCAGGGCAAATAATGCCTCGTATCACCCAGTCGGAAGGGTGTTTGGACAAACTGTTCGAATTTCTGGATCTCAGAACGCTGTGGGAGAATGGAGGTGCGTTATTCATCAAAGGTAAGTACTTTTTATCATGTTTTACTAAAACAAAAGTCCATTTTAAACTGGAGTTCTCCTTTAATTTCTTTGCAACTTTGAATTCCAACAAAGCAGCATTATCTGTTATTATCTTTTTGCGTATAGATCAGAAGCTACAATTTTCTTGGTCAATTTTGTGTGGGCTAACTGTTAAAAGAAGTCTAAAACCATGTAGGAAACTTGCTTTTACCCTCTTTTCTCTCTCTTTGCTTTTCCTGACCTATAATGCTGCATCAGTGTCGATCAAATGCTGCATTTTATGTCATGTAGAGCCACGGATATGCATCAAATGCATGGTCAATGCAAAAAAACAAACTTTCATGCCCAAACAACAGCACTAGCAAGTAGGTGCCACTCCAGTCCTGCCAGCTCCCCCTCTAAAAACCAGTCTCAGTTACACACGTATACGAGACCAACTATAAAACAGCTCCTAAAGTCTCATAACAAAGGAAGCCATTTCATTTCCCAGCACTTTATGGTCATATTAGCCTGATTCAGCCTCTGCTCCTTTGATATACTTGAAACGTGTGGGTGAGCTTAAACTAGAGGGATGTTCTGGCTGGAGATTGCTTTTGGTTTCACGAGTGCAGGCCCGCAGTCTTCTCGAAAGGCGTGAACTGCTACAAAACAGTACGTTTCAAAGCTTTTTACTCTCGTTCCGCTGTTAACAAACCATTGCCCTCTCATTAAAGGCCCTCCCGAGCCGCGCCAGGACGCTCATGCTTTTTAATGGAAGATTTAGAGAGGTTAGAGCGCGAGCTCAAACGGACACCCAGATGTTCGGCCCCGAGTTGAACAACCTTAGCCTTCTGTGTAAACACAGTTTCAGGAGCTAGACTATGCACAAACTCCAGTCATGCTACAGTTTATGAATGGCTGAGACAGCACAGTGATGTCAGGACTGACTCATTTCAGTTCTCTGAACATATCTGCAATCAAAAGCACTTGAAAATGATGAGTTTCTTTATTTTTACCAAATTGAAATCCTCTGGAATATAATCAAGAGGAAGATGGATGATCACAAGCCATCAAACCAAACTGAACTGCTTGAATTTTTGCACCAGGAGTAAAGCAGCATAAAGTTATCCAAAAGCAGTGTGTAAGACTGGTGGAGGAGAACATGATGCCAAGATGCATGATTAAAACTGTGATTAAAAACAAGGGTTATTCCACCAAATATTGATTTCTGAATTCTTAAAATTTTATGAATATTAACATTTTTCTTTGCTTTATTTGAGGTCTGAATTTGAAGTTCTGCATCTTTTTTGTTATTTCAGACATTTCTCATTTTCTACCAATAAATGCTCAAATGACAATTTGGGGAAAATGTTGTGTATAGTTTTTATATATATATATTTATATATACATATGTATATTAATGTTATATATATATAACAAATCCTGATAGTGAAAAAATTCAAATAAAAATAATAAATGCAAACATTTATTTGTATGCAGACAGTATGAAACTAATGTATGTTATTTCCTAACTGCTCAATTTAATTTAATTTGTTGATATCTATCCATCTATCCATTCCTTCATTTCAGGCCTGCAACACATTCCAAAAAAAAAGTTGGGACAGTAAGGCATTTACCACTTTATAATGTTGTTATTTCTTCTCACAACACTTCTCAAAAGACATTTAGGTAGCAAGAATACCAAGCAATGTAGTGTTTCAATGTTGTGTTTTTATAGATTTTGGGGTATTTCTGTTAGAACCTGATTGTCTTAAATTAGAAGAGTGTTATATATATATAGGTTAATATATTAAAACATTACCACCGTACCTCCTTCACAACTCAGTCCAATAGTATTGGACAGAGCACCATCATTCCAGAGAGCTTCAAAGCTCGATGCTGGGGGCTTTATACCTCTGTAGCCCACACCTGGCATTAGGTATAGTACTTATTATACTGTAGGTTTATATTTTCATCAGCTCTAGAGAGTCTTATATTATTGGCAGTACTTTTTGACAGGGATTAGAGTCCAACTAAAGGTAGTTGAATGGCTTCATTAGCCTGTACCTGTTTTACTTGAGTTTTTTTTTTCTTTTACCTTTTTATTTATTTTAATTATTTTGTCTTTTTATTTATCTAATGTTATGTTTTACCTTTTAGCCCTTTATTCAATTTATTTTATTACTGGTTTTATTTTTAGCCTTTTACCTAAATATATATACCTTTTATATATTTTTAACTTATTATTATTATTATTAGTATTATTATTATTATTATTATTATTTATTTTAGTTCCATCATTTGCTTTTTTATAGTTGTGATGTTATTTTAGTCCTTTATTTATTTAATTGTGGTTATATTTTATTATTCTATTTATTTATGTCTTTGTTTTTGTTACGTTACATTTTAGCCTGTCTTCATATCCTTTTATTCTGAATATTTTTTTCATAATTTAAACTTATTTTTCAGTCCCTTTACTTTTGGAAATGCTTGGCTGCATTGAAAATGAGGGTTTTCCACAATGTATTTACAGAGTGAAAATAAAGGCTGGTTGATTGATTGATTGATTAATTATCATAAACTATGGTGTATAAACTGTATGGACTGTTTGAACCAGTGTTTACACACCACGTTAATTTCTAATTTAAAACAAGTGAGGAAATCTGGTTTTCCAGGAAATGGGCTCTTTAGGTTAATTGCCTTTAACCAGTATAGTATATGTTTATTGATTTACGGTTTAACCAAAATATTCCACTGGTTTGAAAAATGATCTGGCCCCTCTGAATCTCTCACCAGTCGAGCTCCTGTGGGATTAAAAGCACATGTGGTCTACAGGAAGGTATAGAGGAACTTCTGAAGGTCTGGAATGTCAGAGCAGAAACATACCTGCTGAAATTTCCTTAAAAAAGTTAAATTATATCAGGCTGTTAAAAGGAAAGGTGGATAAAAAAGTCATTCTTGAATTAATGTCTTTGTTCTCATTGGCTGTAGGAAGTCACTGCACTAACTTCCAGTCACAACACTTTTCACACCACTGGAGGTACTGTATAATTAAACAATAGAACACGAGAGGGAGTGTGTTTTACAAAATGAATAAAGAAAATAAATCAAAGAACTTTAAGAAATTAAGAATAATTATGGTTTAATATGGACTGTGCCTTACGCCAAAAAGTAGTTCCACCACAACTGTAACAAAACTGAAACTTAACTAAAAAACGGTGTATGGTTCATACAGACAAACACCACGAAAGTTAGCTTGAAATCTAAATTGGGAATAAGTGAAGATGGTAACGTTAGGAGCGTGAAATAGCGCTAATACTCTGCTCTTTAGGTGAACGCTGCGCATTTTTGAGCATTTCTGCTTGTTTTACTGGGTGGTGTTGGTTAGCTAGCCGGCTGGACTGTGGTTAGGTTAGCGTAGTTTGCTTTAGCTCAGCATTAACTTAGCATAGCTTAGCCTAGCCTGGCTGGTTAGCGTTCTGGCTGTCAGACGGCATTAGCCGAGCGATTTTCTTTCCCTTTTTTCCACAAAAGACAGCCAGCGCTGCGGGCGAGCATGCCGCGGTTGAGTGCAAGCCTGTGCTAAGCTAACGCTGCCCCTGATGCCGTTGATGATTCTAAGCTGTCCTGTGTATATACGCCGTTATTCGGCAACGCGTCGGCAGAGTGATACAGGTTTAGTGTGAGAAGGCCGTGATGTTATCACAAATATCATCACGGCTAGAACACTTCTCAACTAATTAGATTGTGAGGTCGGAACTAACTGTTGTATAATCGCCAAACATCTTTCACCAAATGTACATTCTGCAGACTTATAGGTTGACAAAGCTGGCTCCAAGCGTGTACCATAAATACTCAATTTGTGATAAATCTCTGATGTGTGTGTGTGGGTGAGCATTATCCTGCTGAAAAGTGCTAAGTGGAAGCCCTGCCTCTAGCCAATACCTGGCTTTAGGCATAGCAGCAATAGGTTCATGCTTATCTGCTCCAAAGTGCATTTTTTTCTGGCACTGCATCTCTACAGGGGATAGACAAGTTGTGTGTGTGTGCATTTGCACATCTGTGCTAGCAATGGGTGCAACCTAACCTTAGAACGCTAACGCTGGGTGATTTTCACCCACATCATTTTTTTATGTGATTTTTATTGTGTTGCTGCTGTCTGAGCTACATGGGACTTTGGGGAGCTTCAGGGTTAGGCACTCCTCATTGATGTTATATGTCATTAATGTTATGGTTGATTCTCTCCTCCCATCTATGTTTTTTTGAAGAGGCGTGCGTTCAGGTGATTTTCAGCCGACGTTAGTGATAGAGAGTAACATACTGTATTTTATGGGTATAATTTACCTGATGTATGTTAGAGTTTTTCTGTTTAAATCAGGCACTCACATGTTCCAGGAATGGGTGGACCAAAGCCCAAGTTCCCAACAGCATTTTTATTTTTTGTTAGAAAATGACCTGTTAAGGATTACCTGATTTTCCAATTATTTTTCTGCTTTTTTATAAGGTCATCCATGGTACCTTTTTTATTTTATGTGATGTTGTACATTGTAAAATTTAAGAAAGGTTCCAAAAAGTTGTCATACAGTGTATCCCCAACGTTAGTGATGGTGTTACTAATTTTAACGTTAGTGTTCTAGAGTTATAGTAGCTAAATGCATTCATTCATTTGAAGGATTATCCACAAACACATTCAGTATAGTGTATATTTATATAGGCAGGTCAAGGAAGATACTGGAATATGGAGAAGACATTCCTGGGAAACCCTTGCTGTGTGTGTTTATGAGCATTATCCTGCTGAAAATTGCCAGTTGGAAGCCATTTCTCTGGTAGTTTACTGCAGAACTTTGATATTTTATTATAGTGTAGATCAGGAGTGAATTAAAACCACTGTTCTATAACCTCTTCAGTTCTTAATCTATGTTTTAAACTGCTTCTATTGCACATCTACTCAAGTTTCTCCTCCAGGCTTTAGTTTAATGATGAAAGCCTGGCTTTAGGCTATGCTAACCGCCGCTGCTTATAGCGCATGTCTCAGAGTTAACCGGGATAAAAAAGCGTTTTGTAGGATTTCCCTCAGACACTGGATGGTTGACCTTGTCTGGTTTTGAGGGGGGGTCGCAGTGACAGCCTTCACCGTCGCCTACGTGCGAGTCTGTTAAAGATACTCCACATCCTGTGGCCTTTGTAGGGTTAACGGGTCGGTGCCATTGTTTCATAGAGCGCGAGTCATTCTGGAAGCAGGGCCTGGTTTGAATTTGGAGCGCCGATGATTCTCTGCCATTCCTGTGGTAGACATGGGCTCTTTCTTCTCTTACTCTCCATCCCCCCACAAACCCCCCCTCCCCTTCACTCGTTTTACCCAGAGATCTGTCTCTCCTCTCTCAGAACGTCTAGTCAGAGTGAACTCAGCTAAAGGGAACGCTCTGGCAGGAAGAAAAAGAAAAAAATATATATACATATATATATATATATATATATATATATATATATATATATATATTCAGTAGGTCATCATATCTGCAGACAGTGTTGGTGCAATCCATAATAGCAGTTAATAAAAAAAAATGTTGTCAGTGGTGTCTTGAAAAGCACTCGTTAAAGGTATCTGATGTTTATTAAAAGTGTCTAACATTCATTTAAAGTATTGGATGTAAAACTTGTTAAACAAAAAAAAGTATCTAGAAGTCAGTACAAATTAAAAAGAGGAAAGTGAAAAAGAGAAAACGCTTTAAAACTTAGTTTTAAAAAAAGTTGGGAGCCTAAAAAAGGCTACACAAGGCTGGAAAAGTTAGCAGTACTAATTAAAAACAGCTGCAATGGGAGAAATTGGTATACTTAGTATAAAAAGAGCATTTCAGAGAAGAGGAAGAGTCTTTCAGAAGCAAATATAGACAGAGCCTCACCAATCTGCGAAGAACTGCATCTAGAAATTGTAAGAAAATTTGGATAGTCCACCATCTACAGCCCATAATATAATAAGAATATTTGGAGAAACTGAAAAAATCCCTGCTGATGTTGGTGATCTTCAGGCCCTCAGGCAGCACTGCATTAAAAACAGGCTGTACTGATTCTGTACTGGAAATCACAGCATGTTCTGAGAGACATTACTTTTTTTAAACACAGTTCATCGTACACAATTCAAAAATCCAAAGAGGAAGCTATATATCAACCCGATCTGGGGCAAAGTTTAAATTGGAAAGCTGTTCTGTGGTCAAATTAATTAAAATTAGATGTTACAAAACTTTTTACTTAATAATTTACTCAGTGTCTTACACCTAATTGAAGTATCTTACACGTTTTTAGCGTAGAAGTGAGTTTCATTTAGAACAATTTGTTAGATGTCCATTGGTGATGATAAGGGCTCCCACCACCATGTTTAACAGCAAATCCCATTTTTTCTTTTAGGTGTTTCTCTACAGTTTGTATAGAAATATACAGCTCTGGAAAAAAAATAAGGGACCACTTATTTAAATGATCAGTGTCTTTGATTTTACCAAATTGAAAACCTCTGGAATATAATCAAGAGGAAGATGGACGATCACAAACCATCAAACCAAGCTGAACTGCTTGAATTTTTGCACCAGGAGTAAAGGCTTAAAGTTATAAATCCAAAAGCAGTGTGTAAGACTGGTGGAGGAGGAGAACATGCCAAGATGCATGGTTAAAAACTGTGATTAAAAAACAGGGTTATTTCACCAAATATTGATTTCTGAACTCCTGAAACTTTATGAATATGAACTTGTTTTCTTTGCATTATTTGAGGTCTGAAAGCTCTGCATCATTTTTGTTATTTCAGCCATTTCTCATTTTCTGCAAATAAATGCTGTAAATGACAATATTTTAATTTGGAATTCGTTGTCTGTAGTTTATAGAATAAAACAACAAGGTTCATTTTACTCAAACATAAACCTATAAATCAGAGAAAATAAATCAGAGAAACTGATTCAGGAACTAAAGTGATCTCTATTTTTTTTCAGAGCTGTATATATATATATATATATAAACTTTATATATACAGCTCATTGGCCTCTTTTTTCTCTTTCTCTCTATTCACCCCCTCCCAACAAATCCCTTACATTTCACTTATTTTGTCCAGAGATGGCTGTTTCCTCTCGGAGCGTCTAGTCAGAGTGAACTCAGCTGAAGGGAACGCCGTCTTTTCCTCTCGTCCCGCTTTATTCCAGCCATGTGCTGGAGAACGTGTAACATGAAGGAAAGCTTTTCGTGAGCAGGAGCAGAGGAGAGTTTGTGAGAGTAAAAGAAGGTCTCTTTTTTCCGTTTTTGCGAGGGAATTAAAGAAAGCCAGAGCGAGGGAAAAGAAGGGCGCATTACGAAAATTGCCATTGGCCCCCGCCCAAGGCTCAGTCTTCTTGGTAATGAGGGGTTAGCACAGCCTTATTGCTCCCATATGCAGCCCTGCATTTCTGCTGCCTTTGATGCTAACCCAAGTCACCAGCACTACAATCTGCACACACACACACATATATATATAAATACACACACACATATACACACACACACAGTCTACATGATTGCAGACACATATTCTGAGTCACACATATGTATATATAGACAGATATACAAACACACATATATACATATCCAAAGAGTTATTACCAGTATATTGTTTAAATATATCTAAATATGAAAGACCCCAGCAGAGATCTGCTGCCTTGTGGATCCCAAGTCAAAATTTGTAACTTTTACAAATGAAATAAAAAAAAAGAAATCCTAACTTTTAATGGTTCCAAGTTATTTTGGTGCATTTATATTTGTCCATTCATCATGAAATGTTGGCACAGCTTAGGCTTGTGCTTTTTGCTCTATATGCACTAAAAGTTCTCCCAGTTTCTTGAATGGTTTAATGATATTATGGGCTGTAAAATGAGAAACATGCAAAACTCTTCCAATCTCTAAACTTTGAGAAACATTGTTTTTTCATGCATTTTTTTTTACAAATTAGTGAGTCTCTCTTCATCTTTGCTCCTCTAACAGTCATTTTTTGAGGACGCTGCTTTAGTACCAACCTTTCGGTTTGCATTTCCTTTACTGTTGCAACTTTTTTTTCAGATTCTCATGCAATTATACTCTCATACTTAAAAAATGCATAAATCTCACACACAGAGTACACACAAAAATACATGCATATACATGCACAAACACAAAATGCACAGAGTAAAAGATTGCACACTCTGATGTTTTTGTTCTGTATTGGCTTGTATGCATTTTTTTATGATCACACGCTACACGTCATCCTCTTTGTTGTAAATGAGTGTATACAGTAAAGTAAGGAAGTGTGTGTATGGGTATTTTGTTAGTATCGCTTACGGCGCTATCCACAGTGCATTCATGTCCTGGAGAGTGTGTGTGTGTGTGTGTGTGTGTGTGTGTGTGTGTGTGTGTTTGCGAGCCCCCCGTTCTTGTTTGGATTAGCCAGGCGGGGGCTGGAGTGAAACATGTGAGGTGTGTTTATGAATCCAATCTGAACTTCCTCCGCTTTTATAATTACACTGGTATTAGTCACAAGCAAAACAAAACAATGGAAAGTATTTCGAGTTTTCTCCTTGTGGTCTCCAGCCCAAATGTGCCTGCGGACCCCCTCCCCCCTTCCAAAATCCAGTGCACCAGTGCCACTCAGAGCTTTTTAATGGTTTCCAGTCGGAAATTTTATTCCATCAGCTTGACATTCCATCAGCTCGCAGCTTTCAAACTGTTTAGGCCAGAGAATTCAGGGCTATCATTGTGCCACTGCATTGAAATGTACTGTAATTACATACTAAATTACAAACTACACTGTATGGTCAAAAGTATTGGGACACCTGCTTATATAGGTTTGCTATACAGGGCTTGGACAATGAAACTGAAACACCTGGTTTTAGACCACAATAATTTATAGTCCTGACAGACAGTTCTGGTGGAAACAGGAGAGTTGAGGTGCACATTGAATTCTGCCGTGATTTGATCAGACATGGTTTTATGTTTTTTGGATACAATCCGGGACATCACCCGAAAATCCCTTTCAGACAGCTTCCTCTTACAGCGTCCACAGTTAATCCTGTTGGATGTAGTCGGTCCTTCTTGGTGGTATGGATACCGTGGCTCTTGATGCATCACAAAGACTTGCTGTCTTGGTCACAGATGCTCCAGCAAGACGTGCACCAACAATTTGTCCTCTTTTGAACTCTGGAATGTCACCCATAATGTTGTGTGCATTGCAATATTTTGAGCAGAACTGTGCTCTTACCCTGCTAATTGAACCTTCACACTCTGCTCTTACTGGTGCAATGTGCAATTAATGAAGATTGGCCACCAGGCTGCTCCAATTTAG
The DNA here is from genome assembly GCF_023375975.1 of Astyanax mexicanus. Classification (NCBI taxonomy): domain Eukaryota; kingdom Metazoa; phylum Chordata; class Actinopteri; order Characiformes; family Acestrorhamphidae; genus Astyanax; species Astyanax mexicanus. Next base: position 8,457,254 of record NC_064408.1, read on the forward strand.
ATACACATACACACATATACAGCTATGGAAGAAAACAAGAGACCACTTAAAAATGATAAGTTTCTTTGATTTCACCAAATTGAAAACCTCTGGAATATAATCAAGAGGAAGATGGATGATCACAAGCCATCAAAGCAAGCTGAACTGCTTGAATTTTTGCACCAGGAGTGATATAAAGTTATCCAAAAGCAGTGTGTAAGACTGGTGGAGGAAAACATGCAAAGATACATGAAAACTATGATTAAGAACCAGGGTTTTTGATTCCTGAACTCTTAAAACATTATAAATATAAACTTGTTTTCTTTGCATTATTTGAGGTATTTAAGCAGTTTTTATTTTCAATTACTGACTGTTTTATATCAGCACTACTGGTGTGGACTGAACATCCAGAGTCTGGTGATATCTCTTGACTGCCGTAGAGTTGAGTTTAGAAGGAAAAGCTAAATTCCAGATCAGTTCTTAAAGACTTTGAAGCATCCTGAAGGATCAAGGCTTTTACCCTGAAACTGAGGGAGCCAGCAGAGTCTGGCTGTGCTGCTTAACTTTATGGAAACACATGGAAAAGCGTTCAGTGTGTGTGTGTGTGTGTGTGTGTCTTAAGGGAGCAGGGGGGAAGTCAGAGGTCTGCCCTCACACACACAGTGCAGGCAGCCTTCTCACCTTCTGATGACTTCCATTCACCGCCTTGCCAAAATGGTTGTGTGTGCGTGAGTGTGTGTGTGAGTGTGTGTGTGTGTGTGTGTGTGTGTGTGTCTTAAGGGAGCAGGGGGGAAGTCAGAGGTCTGCCCTCACACACACAGTGCAGGCAGCCTTCTCACCTTCTGATGACTTCCATTCACCGCCTTGCCAAAATGGTTGTGTGTGCGTGTGTGTGAGTGTGTGTGAGTGTGTGTGTTTGTGTGTGTGTGTGTGTGTGTGTGTTTAGGTTATGTAGGGGGGAGGGTAAGTCACACCAGGGTGAAAAACATGTTCAGTTTGGTTTGATTCACTGAAACAAAGAAGATGTGTTGAAAATATGGTACAGCTGAACTGTGGGATGTGATTAATTCTGAAGGGATTCATTTGATTGGCGAATCAGTAGTAAATTAGCTTAGAGAATTAATCATTCTTTTGATTGGAGAATCCATTATTTGTTTAATTGCAGATATGATTATTTGTTTGATTAGTGAATCAATGAATCATCTGATTAAAGAATCATTGAGTCATATGATTAAATAAACAATGAGTCACCTGATTAGAGAATCAATAAGTTATTTGATTAGAGAATGAATGAGTCGTTTGATTAGAGAATAAATGAGTCATCTGATTAGAGAGTCAATGAGTCATTTAATTAGAGAATCAGAGATTCAACTGATTAGAGAATCAATGAGTCATCTAATTAGAGAATTAATGAGTCATCTGATTAGAGAATCAATTAGTCATCTGATTAGAGAAACTTTGAGTAATTCCATTAGAGAATCATTGAGTAATTCCATTAGAGAATCATTTAATCACATGATTAGAGAATCAATGAGTCATCTGATTAGAGAACCATTTAATCATCTGATTAAAGAAACAAAGAATCATTTGATTAAAGAATCAATGCATCATCTATTTAGAGAATCAATGAGTCATCTGATTAGAGAATCAATAAGTCAGTTGTTTAGAAAATCAATGAAATTCAATTTTGAGAATTGATTTTGGGTTTTAGATTAGGGAATCAGTGAATCAGTTTATAAAAAGTGAATAAAAGTTCATTTAATTTCATAAATAAGTAGTTGGTAATGAGTCATTAGAGAACTGGTGAGTCATATTACTAAAGTAATGATTCATTTGATCAGGGAAACAGTAATTATCAGTGATTCATTTGGTTGTGCAATTTCTCTTTGGCAAAAACAATTTAAAAACTACAGTTCAGCCACCTAGAAACACCACAGCAACTCCCTACCAACCAGCTAGCAAGAGCCTGAAAATCAGTTCAGAACTTCTCTCACACTAAAGTTGGCAGACATTCTAAAAAGGGAGACTGGTGTGTGTGTGTGTGTGTGTGTGTGTGTGTGTGTGTGTGTGTGTGTGTGTGTGTCTGGGTTCTCCTGTCCTGAATCATGACAGATAACCCCCCCCACCCCGTCTTCCTTTTTTCTTCCCATCTTCCCACTCCTTCATCTCCCATAACCCCCCTCCCACACCATCCATCTCTCTCTCTCTCTCTCTCTCTCTCTCTCTCTCTTCTAGTTTTACTCTTTTTTCTTCATCATTCTGTCTGTCTGTCTTTTCCTTTATCATCTCTTTCTCAATCATTTTAATTCTTTCTCCTATGTGTATCTGTTTATCTCTTTCTCCTTTCTTACTTTTTGACCATTTTAGCTGATAACCTCTCTCTCTTTTTCTATCACTCACTTACTTTCGTTCTTTCTCTTCTTATTTTCCTACTGTCATCTTTTCTTTTTTTCTCTTTATCTTTTCTCTATTTGCTATTGAATTCTCTCTCCCTCTCCCTCTTTCTGTCTTTCTGCCCCTTACTCTTTTTCTGCCTCTTTCTTTCTCTGCTTAGTGTTTTATTCGTTTACCTATTGTTCTCTCTTACTCTCTATTTTACTTCACTCTCACACTCTTTCTTCTCTTTTCCCCTCTTTGTCATTACTTTATCCTTTTCTCTTTTTCTTTTTTCTACTTCTCTCTCTTCTCCCTCTTTTCCCTTTCTTTTTTCACACTCTGGCCGAGGGAAGGGAAAATGAGTCACAGAATAGACCGCTCCTTTGTGTGTGAGAGAGAGAGAAAGAGAGAGAGAGAGAGATGGAGCGAGTGTCAGGTGACGTCACTCTCTCAGTGCTATAGTAACGGAGTGTTGTGTCTCTAGTGAGGAGCACCTAGGCCAGCTGGCATCTCCACCTGCCCGAGTGGACCATCACTCTCTCTCTCTCTTCCTCTCTCTCTGTCTCTCTCTCTCTCTTGCTTTCTCTCTCTCTCTCTCTCTCTCTCTCTCTCTCTCTCTCTCTCTCGCTCTCTGTCTCTCATGGAAAGCCCCTGAGCTCCTGGACAGCTCAGAGTAGTTGGATGGCTCGTTATTTTAGATCTAGGACTGCCTGTAAACCTGCTCAACACCACGCTTCAGATTCTGGTTATTTAAGAGATGCCATAGCAGAACCACTTTTGTTTCTCTCATTACTTTAAGAACCATATTTGTGAGAGATACAGTTGCAAGAAAACGTATGTGAACCCTTTGGGATTACTTGGATTGTCATTAAATGTGTTCTGATCTTCGTCTAAGTCACAACAATAGACAAACACAGTCTGCTTAAATTAATATCACACAAAAAATATATGTTTGCATAGTTTTATTGAACACAACATGTTAACATTCACAATGAGGGTGGAAGGCGTATTTTCTTCTGTTGAAGTCATTTGGTTGTTGATTTACTTCTATGTTTTGGGTCACTGTCCTGTTGCATCATCCATCCCCTGATGAGCGAGCTTTAGTTGGCGGACAGATAGTTTTAGGTTTTCCTGCAAAATGTTGTGGTTGAATGGGGAATTCATTTTTCTGTTGATGACGGCAATCCATCCAGGCCCTGAGGTAGCAAAGCAGCCCCAAACCATTATGCCCCCTCCACCATGTTTCACAGTTAGGATGAGGTTTTGATGATGGTGTGCTGTGCCTTTTTGATTAAATATTTTGGAAGCACGTTTCTTTATGGTTCTTCAATCCTGCTCCTGGTGGCTAATGTTCAAAGTACAGTTTTCCACAAAAAATCTCAAATTCTAAACTATATGGGACACTTGCTTGTTCATTGTTTCTTCTGAAATGAAAGATACTAGATTTTTGGGAGAATATGGAGCATTGATGTAAGCATTTTATTGCATTTTTATTCCATTTAGCTAAAAGAGTCTCCCCAACTCATCTCAAAAGTTTTGGATTAATCAAAATAATAGCAGAGAACACAGTTCTACAGCTGAATGCAATTAAGGTATTTCCACAGTTGGACATTTAATTTTGTAAGACCAAAAGAAAGGCATGCATATTGGCTCTCACTTTCTGCTGAAGAACCTAAAATTATTTGGTTCCAGCTGGAAATTAACTTTTTGCTTGCAGAACTTTTTGTGTAAGTGGTTCAAAATTAGATACTCAACCCACATTGGTGGAAAAGGGCTAATAGTGCATGGTATGTGCATAAATCACTGCAGTTTAATGGGAGAAATTTCAACTTGTCACTTAATGGGTGGTGGATTCCCATGAGAAGGCTTGGAGAACACTGCTCTATGGCATCAGTCAAAGAACCACTGGAAGCACCGCTATATGTGAGAGTGTGTAATAGACACAAGTGATGCTGTAAATAGCAGTACAGCTGTGTTGATTACTCACCTTCCGGGCGTGCAGCCGAACCACAGCTGTGATGTTCTTCTCATCCCTGAGGGTTCTCCTGATTTTCTACCACAGCTTTGCGAAAGCTGAGAAAATCCCAGGACACTGGCCTCGTTCACATTTCCGGGTTCATGGTTCAGATCTGTGTCAAATTCGATTCAATTTGAGTCACTTGTAGAATGGTTCTAGATTGAACCACTCACTGTCCTCCACTCTATTAAACAAATAAAATAAACAAATAAACATGACACTGTTAGTGGACTATTCTCAGTACAGCAGTGACACAGAGGTGTTTAAAAACTCCAGCAGCACTGCTGCATCAGATCCATTTATAACAGCTAATAGCTTCTCTGTGGTGGTCTCTGCTATGGGGTCCTGAGCACTGAAGAACAGGGTGAAAGGAGGATAATAATAAAGGGTATCATTATAAAATAAGGCTCCTTTATAAATAGTTTATAAATAGTTTATAAAGGAGTTTATTAATGGTTATAAATTAAGTTTAATAAGTACATTAATAAGCACTTACAACACATACATAGAAATAACTACAGTGAAAATAACCTTTTTAAACATATCTATCAAAAAATTATATAGAAAGTCAGTTTAGTCATTTAATATGTTATTACTATAGTTAAATTAATAAAGTTATTAAAAGTCTCATTCCATCGTTTTTTTTTATTCATTTTAAAATGTATAGTTGTGGTCTCTAGTATGAATGAATGCCATATGAGCTGTTTTTTGTGAAAAAATTGCTTTAGAGTTTCTATTTAGCCCTGCTTTATATCACTGAATTAGAGGTCTCTGAAGAAAGACAGGTTTTAGCTCTTGTTAATGAATATTCATACATGCAAATATATCACCTCTGATTGGCTAATAGCACTGCAGCAGAGAATGCCTACATGCCTTTAGCCCACAGTCAATTTTACAGCTCTAAAACTCAAAGGACAAAATGTTTTCAGAGATACAGCCTTAGTTAAAAAGATAAAGCAATGAGTGCTAGATAAAATTAACCCTTAAATTTCACTTAACTCGAGCAGCCCTGCAGCCTGACTGATGAATAAGACAAAGTAAGATAAGCATCTAGAATGTGTAATCATTATTTGGTACATGGCAGGCAACTGTTGCCCTTTTTTATTTATGTGTTGTAACTGCTTATTAATGGTTTATAACCTAATTAATAACATTAATAAACTGTTTTGTAAACTGTTTATAAACCCTTACATTTTTAGCGGTGCCTAATAAAACATATACAGAACTACAGTCTCTAATTATTTCGAACTACACAGTGTCCTATATCATCGAAGCTGAAAAATGGACAATGGGTGTAAAAACAAGGAAATATTATGTTTATTTAATAAGCATAATATAATGTTTATATAAAATTATGCTTAATCAGTGTATGTGGGTGTAGTTATAGGAAGGGAAGCTGTTCCTTGGGTGTGTACTGATAGACTAGATATTTTTTTTTATCTGTGTTTGAGTGTTGCTGTTGGATGTGTTTGTACTCTGTGGTCTGTGACGAATGAGAGAAGAGTGCAGATGAAGGCAAGCCGACCTGCAGTCACAAACCACAGCGCCAAATCACCAGCGGGCAGCGCCTCATCCAATCCGGTTTAAACTGACTCTCAAATCCAAGTAACCAACACTGACTGTACTACACACACAGACACACACAGACACAGACACACACACACACACACACACATACACACACATATTTCTGGGACACACTTAGGCCCTCCACCCAGGTCAGATACACAGGGTTGAGCTGGTGCTGTGCAGCTGGCATGAAGGAGGCCTCCTGAAATAGTCCTACAACCATCTATTGAATATTATAATATTAATCAACAGCTTCTAGTACTATTTATTCCTCTCAGTCCATTTTGGAACTGGTCTGAACTTCTAGGAAGTTCTTTTTATTGCTCCTAAGATTTTACAGTGTGGTTAGGTTCTTTAAAAAAAGAGCTTGAAAAAAACAACAACTTTATAACAGGATCTTCCCACTCTCACATCTCTTTATTTAAACTCTTCTTAAACAAACCAATCTTCTGAATGTCTATAATGAATTATTACATATCAGTATGTAATATAAATTGTTCAATATCTACTATAAATCACCCAGTTACATCTATGAATTCTCAGTGATAACTATCTGCTATACACTATTCTGTATGTACTATGAATGTATCAATATCCACTTCTGCATAAGCTTGGAATTAATCAGTACCCACTATGAATTATTCAGTATCTACTTTAAATGAATCATTAGAATGAATGACCTAGTATGAATGAATCTTCACTGGTCTGTAAGTGGATCACTGCTGTGCTGAGCTGAGCTAAGCTGCAGTGTTTGGTTGGGTGGTGTTTATGGGGTTAAGGCTGTGTTGCTGTGGTGTTGTAGCTGGCAGTGCAGGGCGTGGTGCCCCCTCTCTCTCTCTCTCTCTCTCTGGGTTAGGGGAATACCAGCTGCCCGCTGAGCTCCTGACGGGCCGCCAGGCTGCTGCGGTGCTCCGGCCGGCTGCAGACTGCAGTGTGTCGCCCGACGCTTTATTTTAGCTCCACTCGCTCTAATCACTTCCAGCCCTGCTGCTGCTGCTGCGGTGGGGCCTGAGGGGGGAAACCAGAGAAAAGAAAGCTTTCCTTCTCTCTTTTTTCTTTCTCTCTCTCTCTTTTTCTCTCATTCAGTACTTTTCTCAGTTTTTCACTCTTTTTATCTCTCACGTTTTCTGTCTCTGTTTCTTTAAATCCTTCTATACTGTTTCCAAACCTTTTTTTCTTCCCTTTTTTCTCTCACAGTTTCTCTTTTTTCTATCTGTCTTTTGTTTCTCCTTCTCTCTCTTATTCCTATCTCTCATTCCCATTTCGATCTGTCTCAGTGTACCTCTCTCTCTCTTAAAATCTTTCTATACTGTTTCCAAACCTTTTTTCTCACACAGTTTCTCTTTTTTCTATCTGTCTTTTTTCCTCTAGTCATTTCTCTATTTCTCTCCCCTTTTCTCTCTTGTTCTCTTTCTGTTTCTCTTATTCCTGTCACTCCTTTTCATTCTGTCTCAGAGTATCTATTTCCAAACCCTTTTCTCTTCACCTTTTTCTCTTTTTTCCATCTGTTTTTTTCCTGTAGTCATTTCTCTATTTCTCTCTTCTTCACTCTGTTTTTCCCCCTCTTTCTTATTTCTGTCACTCTCTTTATTGTGTCTCAGTATATCTCCTCTCTTTCTCTCTCTCTCTCTCTCTCTCTCTCTCTCTCTCTCTCTCTCTCACACTTTCTCTTTTATTCTTATTGGTTCCTTTGTTTTCTCTCCTTCTCTGATACTCTTAGTCTCTCTTAGCCTATTACCCCACTGACACACTGCTCTCCTATTGCCATTGCTCCCATCATTCATCACTTCTCCTCCGTTTCTGTTCTTCTCATTCAGCTCTTTAAAGTTTTCAGTCTTTAACTCCTCTCAATCTGGAACCATCACACTGTTTCTTGTGTGTTTGCCAGAGTGTGTAATGACAAAAAGGATGGGACGCATGTCAACAGCACTCATCATCAGCCTCAGAGCTGCTGAACAGAGTAGTGAGCTGAAATTAGATCTCTCTCTCTCTCACCGTGCTGTTTTCTCACTCAGTGTCTCTCCTCTGAGTTCCTAAACGCCTCTCTCTCTCACCCTCTGCAGGAGAAGGAGAAGAAGTACATGCTGCAGGTGGACAATCTGAAGCTGAGAGATGTGGAGAAGAGCTTCATGTCCAGCAAGCACATCTTCGCCCTGTTCAACACTGAGCAGAGGTCAGAAAAACCTCTTGCACCATACAGATATCAAACAATAAACATTACATCTCACCTTTGCCCCTTTAAAACCCTAGCAAAATTTATCAGTCAACATGTGCTTGGTGTCTGAAATTTGCTGCATTAGCTTTTTCCAACTTTTTAAATCTGATCACTCCAAAAGCACTTCAAGCACTCATAACACCTGGATATAAAGGGATGGTTCAATGGTAAGATTGCTTGTAGATTGGTCCCAACATGAGGGTACCCTCCAACACTAATATCCATGTACTCTTGGGTTCAGTACCTGGGACTAAAACAGGCAAACTAAAAGGAAAGGACCAGAAGAAAATATAGACATGAGGACACTGTAAAACACTGGTGTTCCTCAACTCCACGCTGGGTTTAATACCTGGGACTATAAGAGCCTAAGTAAATGGAGAATGCCAGAAGGTAACACAGTACACAAAAGGGGTTTGTACATGTCGTCAGCTTTGGTAAAGATATGGAAACTCCTAAATATAGAGCTCTTCAAAGAGCACTTACTCACCTAACACCTCTAACATACAGTACTAACTACTTCTAACTTTATTTTCTTCTTCCCTTCCTGTTTTTCTTGAACTTATATGTCCATTATTGCTAATGTACATAATTATTTGTACGTTGCTTTGGATAAAAGCATCCGCTAAACATAATGTAATGTAATGTAGTGTAATGTATAGTTGTGTATTGTCTCTGTAGCAGCAGAAGTTGATGCTGTGTTTGCTTATAACTGTGCCCAGTGGTAACAAGCATATACATCACTAAACACGCAGATCTAAAAATGATAGCTAATAGACTTGTAGCTTTTATTTTATATTATCCACATTAGCCCAAGAGCTTTAATCAGGAACTTAAGAAGCAAAATTTGTGTGACAAAATTTTGAATTAAGGGAGAAAATAGCATCATGTCACTGAACCATCACTTAAATAAACGACTCCTAACTTTAGCTTCTGTTACTTATAAAAAGCTATATACGCTGTGATTTATCATGATGTTTCTTTGTCTTTTCTCTCTATCTCTCTCTCTCTCTCTCTCTGTTTAAACACACACACACACTCACATATACATACACAGGAATGTGTATAAGGACTACCGTCAGCTGGAGCTGGCCTGTGAGACTCAGGAGGATGTGGACGGCTGGAAGGCCTCTTTCCTGCGGGCTGGTGTTTACGCAGAGCGTGTGGTGGTGAGCTTTACTTCACCTCACTGAGAAGCATCAGCTCAACACCCACTGATTCACTCTGTCCTGATTCACTATATAAAGGGAGCGATTCTTTTACACCTGGCACAAATGCATTATTTAAATTATGAGTGTAAATCTCTCATTTCACAATTATTTGATTTAATTTATAATAGAACACATTATATTGAATAATACTCTCAATTTTTCTACTGCTATCAAAACACATTTATTTTATATACATGTAAATGTGTGATTAAAATGCTGTGTTCCGTTTGTCTCATGCTGGGGTGTGTCTCTTTTTCTCATTGCAACCCACTAGGAGAAGGACAAGGTATGAGCTTCAACTTGAAAAAAAAAAACTTTTTAATCTGGCAACACTGGCTGTTATTTGTGCTCTTGTATACATGTACTCCTGTATTAGAGTGGTATTACTATGTCAGTACAACCTGGCAACCCTGAGTTTTACTTTCCTTAAATGCCACATTGATTTTACCCTTGCCAGTGCAGTCCTTAGGATATTAGTATATGGCAACCTAACATGTTCCTTCGCTTTAAATGTTTTCATGCAATCTGGCAACCCTAAGTGTTATTGTGCATTGTTATATTAAACCAATACAGAAACCTTCTGAATTTTTTAAGGTTTTTTTTCTCTATCCTATACAATTAATTCACATACATTTCTCCCAACAATCTGGCAACCCTAAGTTTCCTATACCCTAATTTTTTTATTACAACCTGGCAACCTTTTTTTCTGTCAATGTATCAGTCTCTGTTTTTAATTAATGCCTCTTTAATACTGCTTAGTCTGTACAATCTGGCTACCCAATACTCTAATTTCACTTAAATGTCTTAGCCTAATTTGCAACGTTGAGCTTTATCTTTTATCATATCAACACAGTATAAAAGTAATGTGAAGCACCTTTTCTGCCGTGCATTTTAACACAGTCTAGCAACACAAAATCCCAATTTTCTTTAATTTTACTGCCTAATTCATTCCAGCATTGGGCTAAAATATCATTATGATGATATAGTTGGTAATGACTCCAAATGCAAGTTCTTAAATTCATGTTTAATGCCATTATATACTCAGTTCATACACTGAAAAATACTTGTTAAAGACAAATCACTGCTTATCAATCAAAGTGTGCATTATTGGGACAGAATACAGATAAAAAAAATCCATAAAGCAGTTTCGGACCATTGCCTACTTTTATTACACTGTAATTAAACAGAAGAACTCATTTCATTTTGACTGTATGTAAATTACATTTTGGTAAAATATGTGTGAAGCACATCTTTTCATGTCTTTTGGAGCTGCTAAAACATAATTTCCTGCTCTTTTCTGTCTTTGTTTAGAGCGATACCAGTGAGGAGAATGGCTCGGATAGCTTTATGCACTCTATGGACCCCCAGCTGGAGAGGCAGGTTGAAACCATTCGTAACCTGGTGGACTCCTACATGGGCATCGTCAACAAGACGGTCCGCGACCTCATGCCCAAGACCATCATGCACCTCATGATCAACAATGTGAGTGCAGGACAGCTGGAGAACACAGTTTATACCTCAGGAGCTCATTAGTTTAGTTAAATGCACAATGCTTGAATACGCTATGGGTGTTTCTAAGGTCCTAAGACGATTTCAGATGATATCACAGCACTTTCTCTGACATATACAGAAGTTTTGTGAGTAAGAGCGAGTAACTTTCTTCTCTGTAATCTTCTGAAATGATCTTAGTGGTCAGTGTTCAGCTTAACTACTGCCCCTGTGCAGCTTGTTGATAAACATAGTACACACACCCCAAAACACCAGGGCACACAAGCACAGTATCGTTAAATATACTGTACCATATTTTTCACATTAAGGTGCACCAGATAAAGAGGCACAATATGTAACACTAGTAAGGCACAGGGGTGTTGCCATGTTTTCCTTCTAATTCAGCAGGTCTCGCTGCTTGTTGGTGAGAACTGTGAAGCTAAGCTAAGTACACAAAATTGTAATTCTTAAAAAAAAACATTTTCTTTTAAAGTCAAATGAGCAATGGATGTTAATCTACACAGATTTCTCTCCTGATAAAGGTGGGTAAAGGTGCTTCTGTTTATTTACAGTAAATAAAGCTTCCAGATTTACACTAAGGCTAGGTGCAGCAGCATTAGCATTAGTGTCTAACCACTAGTGCTAGCAATGGTTAGCAGTTAATGTCACCCCATAGGGCTACACTGAGGAATCTTGAGTATTCAGGTTTGTCAAGTAAGTCAGGTTGATATTAGCTAACGGTTCATTCCAGGTAGCTTGTTTTAACGCTGTAAATGTGCAGGCTGCATGCCGATATGCTCACCTCTGAACGGCTGAAAGTGCCGGTTAGAAAGTGGCGGTTAGAGGCTAATGCTAATGCTGCTCCAGCAGTGCTAGCCGGGGCTAGCAGCAGGCTATAGTCCGATTTATTTACCTCTGAATAGCGAAAGAGCTAGCATTTAGCATGGTTAGTGGCTAATGCTAATGCTGCTCCAGCAGTGCTAGCCAGGGTAAGCAGCAGGATACAATCCAAAAATACTCACCTCTGAACGGCTGGAAGAGCTAGCGCTTAGCGTGGTTAGAGGCTTATGCTAAAACTGCTCCAGTCTCAGTGCTGGAGAAACCTCACTGAAACTCCTGTATAACTCTGTACTACAGTAGAGTGGCTGTACTGCTCCTTATTACCTGACTGGTAAAATTCATACATAAGCCCCACTGGGTTATAAGGCACACTGACGCTATTATAAGTTGCACCCATTGTTGACGCAGATGAGCAAATGCACACACAATCTGTCTAGTCTCTGTAGAGAAGTAGTGTAAAGAATAGGCAGGGTTCCTGCAGGTCCTTAAAAAGTCTTAAAATATCTTCAATTAAAATCTGGGTAATTAAGGTCTTAAATTGTCTTAAATTTACTGTCAATTTGCTGTAGATATCAAATTCTCAGATGGTGCATTTAATGCAGGTGGGAAAACACAGTGGCCTATTTTAAACATCTAATCCTGGGAGAGAACTAAGATTAACGGAGATTAACTAGCTAACATTAGCAGTGAGCTAGCTAACATATTAAGGTTAGTGGCGAGCTAGCTAACCTACTAATTTTAGCTAGTTTAAACAACCTAGCTAGCTTAGCAAGGAGAGAACTAAGGTTAACAGAAAGCTAGTTAAAATTAGGAGCGTGTTAGCTAACATACTAACATTAGCAGCAAGCTAGCTAACAATAGCAGCAAGCTAGTTAACCTACTAATTTTAGCTAGCTTAAACAAGCTAGCTAACGTTACCAGGGATAGAACTAAGGTTAGCGGAAAACTAGCTAAAATTAGCGGTGAGTTAGCTAACATAATAACATTAGCAGCAAATTAGCTAACGTTAGCAGCAAGCTATATAACCTACTTATTTTATCTAGCTTAAACGAGCTAGCTAACATTACCATGGATAGGACAAAAGTTAGCAGAGAGCTAGCTAACATTAGTGGCAATATAGTTAACGTTACCTAATAGACAACTAAAGAAATTCTGACTAGATTTTGGGGTCTTAAATTATATTTATTGAGGTCTTAAAAAGGTCTTAAAAAGCATTAAATTTGACTTTTAAAATAGCGCAAGAACCATGATGGGACCCTCTGAAGCAGAAAGGAATGGACCCACCATGCCTAATGCTAGCTGTGGGCTTGAGGCATCAAAATTGATAATTGATAAATGGACCCATTAGAACATTTCTAAAGCTCCTCCGTTGAAAGTTAAGAATGTAGTTGATTCTCATGTCAGATACCATTTTAAGAAGGTTTGAAGGTCAAGCTCTAAGTTCCAGTTCTATCGTTGTTTCTTCTCTCTATCAGACGAAGGAGTTTATAAACGCGGAGCTGCTGGCTCAGCTGTACTCGTGTGGAGATCAGAACACTCTGATGGAGGAGTCTGCAGAGCAGGCCCAGCACAGGGACGAGATGCTGAGGATGTACCACGCTCTCAGAGAGGCGCTCAGCATCATCGGAGACATCAGCACCACCACCATCTCCACCGCTCTTCCCCCGCCTGTGGACGACTCCTGGCTACAGGTGCAGCGCACCGGCTCCGGGGGAAGGTACGAGAATGCATTCACATACTTTAAGTGGCTCCCATATCTAGGGTCGGGTTAGGGTTGCCACCTTTCAGAATTAAACATTTTAAATAAGTGACACCCACCACGGCTCCTCTAGGCCATTTCCACCACAGGCCTGACACCTGTGAGACGGGGCACCAGCAGTGCTGGTGTTTTTAGTAAACCACTTTAAAATATTTTATATAATGATCACTGGAAACTGCATTCCTCAAAAATATTAATATTTTGACACAAAATACACAGTAATCTGTACAAAAGGTTTTAATGGGAGAATTAATTTCTTAGATATTTTTTGTACAGATAAATGCAGTTGTTAAGAGAAAACTATATATATTTACTGGAGGGAGGAGGGGTTTAGTGAGTGACAGACATTAGACATTTATGGAAATACGGAACAAATCCATTTAGTTTAGGTGGCTGGGTATCATTTTAAAAATTCCAATACCGATACCGATACGATATTTTGATTTTGATATCGATACCCGATAGATACTTTTTTCGATACTTTTTTCTACATTGTAACAAAAAATACAAAAAGCGATAAATATTCACACAAGGTATTTATTTAACAGCTGACATGAGTAATTTCATTCTCATACTGTCATCATGAGAGACTACCATACTTTTTAGATCTTGTTGGAACAAACAAACAGTGAGCATGATTATGGCACTTTATAAAGAACAAAAACAACAGCATTACTTTAACTGCCTTAACTACAAATACTTTTCCCTAAGTATAATGCTGGATGCAGTTCAGGTTTAAGAGTTCTTCTTAAGAAATAGCAGGATTAAATTGGCAAAATATGTAATATAATTAATATTAATAGTAGTGGTGTCAATCATGTTTCTGTTCGCACTCTCCGCTTGTGTGCACCAGTGTAGCATCGCGCAAAGTCTCAAAAATTGACACTGAATTTTCTTAGACCTTTTGGTACTTGGTACATTTCGGTTGGTGTCTTTTTTGGTTTTGAATTTTGATACCAAGCCCCACTCAAAGCTGATACAGATGTGCAAATGCACACAAACTGCTTGAGAAGTACATCCAATAGAATAAAATAAACGTGTAAACATGAACTTATGGTTTAGAGTGTATAAAGCCCCCCCATCATCCCCCCATCAAGCCCCCCCAAACAGCACTAAGTGATGGTTCTCACTAATGCTCTTAATACTGAATGCAATCAAATTCTCTCAGCAATGCTTCAAAATCTAGTAGAAAGTATTCTCAGTACAGTACTGACAGTTACTTCAACAAATGCAAGATAAACACTATTGAATACCCTTGATTTCTGCAGAAAGAATGAATTAGTAAGTGTCAAAGAACAAATAGTATGATTCTAGTAGTACAGGGTTAATGTGCAAAGCTCCACATACAGTTCTGCAGAGTCCAGCTTCAAAACAATGAAGTGGCTCCCCCTGGTGTTAAGCAGTGGTCAATGCACTTTTTTTGAAGTTCAGTACAACATCAAACTATAAATTTGCCCAGTTAAAAACTGCTCATTCAAAGTTTTTTGTGATGCAAATTGAATCAGTAGTGGGCTTGCCTACCATTCACCTCAGTAACCTCAGCATGTTAGATGTTAGAACAAAATCTGATCATTAGTTCTTCCACTCCAACTCCATAACTGCTTTAACTGCATAACTGCTTTAATACCCCTCTAACCCATTGGGCATGCTCACCTTAGGCTCTGCTATCTTAAATTAGCTGAATTTGCTAGTTTCAAAATAGCAAGGAGGGGGCGGAGTCTTGTTTCGAGCAAGAATTATAGGAAGAAAGCTGGTAATCCCTTTAGGGTTCTTTAAGGTGTGAAAATGACCTTAGTCAAGTATACACAGTTTCTGACTGACCACTTCCTTCTGTGGAACAAAAAAAAGAACTGTGCCTTTCATTGCAAAACCATCTTCATGCATGACAATGTACTAAATCTCTTGCTGCAAAAAATACCTCATTGTCATTGGCTGCTATGAGCATAAAAGGAGAGAAACTCATGGTGTCGCATTGACTGTTTAGGAAAATCTGAGAAAAATACCACTTTACTCTATATCACTCTCTCTTAATCCAATGAACTTGCCTGGCAGAAACCTTCCTAATTTTCAGCTCTGAATCAGCCACAAAGCTCTTCACAGTAAGATGATCACACATTTCATGTTTTCATCGACAGAGAGATGCTTTTTCTTTCCCATATTGCTTGAAACCTGTAGCCTGCTTAATCATGTGGAAAAATGCATTTTGACTTTTTTATTATTATTATTTTTTAATTACTGTTATCATTGGGTCATGACTTTATACTGAAATTATACTGACTGGCATTGGCATTGACTGTAGAAAAATATCACTTGCATAATAATTTGGAACATGGTGTAGATGTAGTGTCTGAATTTTTTGGGGCTTTTTGTGTTGTATTGTATGGTATCTCCATTCCCAGATCTTTGAAAAATGAAAATCTACATCACTGTCATTTTCTCTTTTCGCCAGATCTCCAGCTACTAGTCCCACTCCTCAAAGACGAGCCCCTCCTCCGGGACCCCCGGCTCGCCCCAGTTCTCGTGGCTCTGCCCCTGTGCCCCCTGCTGCGGGTGGGCCACCCGTGCCCTCTCGCCCTGGGGCCTCTCCCGACCCGTTCGGAGGGCCACCCCCTCAGGTGCCGTCCCGGCCTAATCGCGCTCCCCCCAGCGTGCCCAGGTAAGAAATAGCCGATGCGATGCTGATTAATCATGCAGATCACTGTTTACTGTCAGTATAATTAGTCCTGCCTAATGAGAACAATCCGTCTGCTCTCAGCCGAGGAGTGTGAGACCCCTCCCAGTGGAGCGGTGTGGGTGAGTGATGGTTAGGACTATTCACCGGTCACCATCTCAACATTTAAAGGATAAGAACTCACTAGCCTGCAGCCATCAACTGACCGGCTTGTGCACGCAATGGCCAGAAACACCCCTTTTAACCACTGCTTTCTTTAATAATGTCACACATTCCCTCATTTATGCAGAATTAACTGCCCGTTAGATACAGTGTATGCATGGTGTTTTTAGATGGTCCTTTACTGATGAAGTACTCTGACAAAAAATTTTTATATATATAATATATTAATATATATTTTTTTACTTTTGGGCTCCCTCTGGAGGTGGGGAGCATGATTCACTTAATAAAGGTTTAACTTGCTCCTTTTGGACAGCTGTACACATACAGTATATTCAGACATGGTACATCACCAGGACAAGATAGTAGAAAAAGCAGGCAAACAATGGCAAAGACACTTCGAGTATTATTGGAATTCATGTTGTTTTTTTACACTAATTCAATCTCGAAAATACAACTGTGATCTAAAGTTTACGTACGCACAAAATGGGCATTAAACAAATTGCAGTATTGGGCTTTCAGTGATTTCTTAGAATTGTTCTATTTCTGAGGCAAAAAAGCTACAATAAAGGGCAAATTTTTAAATTCTGAGTACCGTATTTTTCGGGCTATAAGGCGCACTTAAAATACTTATTTTTTCCCAAAAATCGTCATTGCGCCTTATAATGCAGTGCGCCTTGTGTATGGATTTTGCTTGTGTTTACTGACCTCGATTTTTATGTGGTACACGCGCTCTGTTGTGCAGAATTCCTCACCCACGCCAGAAAAAGATCCCCCTCTTGGGCTAGCGCGCGGTTACCTTTGACTGCCGTACTGCCTCTCGGCTGTGGTTCAGGGTAGCTAGTTTCCACTGTAGCTCCGTGGCCAGAACAAGGTGCCGGTAAACTTTCCTTTCCACCCGTTCTGGGGTAATAGCACAAACTGTTTCTTTTTAGCGCCCACTTCTAAGTAAAGTTAACCTCTTAACACGCGCTGGCCCACCGGCGGGCCAGAAATATTTAATATTTCATAACTGGCTGTGTTTCTGAATAGTTATGAACAGTTACAGGTTCAATATAGACATCCAATATACCATTTTAAAGCTTAGAATCTCTGCTTTTGAGCTATTTAGCCTATTTAGCGGAATATCCTTTCAGAAAATAAACATTTAGGGCGAAATATGCCTTGGTTATGATTTTAATAATTCATAACTCTCATATTTGCGTTTATCGTTCGTCCATATTTCATCGAATGCGGTCATGTCATACACCATTCGAACCGTCTGGCTCTCCGGATTCCAGAACTGTGCTTTTACTGTAGGATGTATGTTTCATGAATTAGAGCTGCGTCAGAGCGCATGTTTCCAGTAATAAAAGGCTCTCCTTTTGTCCTGGGGTAACCTCCGGTCACTGCCGCCACCCCCCGAACACACACCCGCGCTCAGCCACAAGTCCTACCTTCAAAACGCGTCCAGACTAAAGAGAATCCATCAATCCAGTCTCCTGTAATCCACAGTTATATCCAAACAGCGCTGGAAATCACTTCATCCAGAAATGAAACTTATCCAATCTTTATCTCTGTTTTAAAACCGTTTTATTCACCGAATTCGGCACAACACGCTATTATAGTCAGAAGCCTCGCGGAGTAATGCGGTACTTGCTGTGCTTCAACATAATATTATGGTCTGTCGGAGCGTTGCGGCTACCGTTGTCAGGAGCCTCGCGGAGTAATACGTACTTGCTGTGCTTCA
Source organism: Astyanax mexicanus (assembly GCF_023375975.1). Taxonomy (NCBI): domain Eukaryota; kingdom Metazoa; phylum Chordata; class Actinopteri; order Characiformes; family Acestrorhamphidae; genus Astyanax; species Astyanax mexicanus. The sequence goes on from NC_064408.1 coordinate 8,475,264, forward strand.
ACATAATATTATGGTCTGTCAGAGCGTTGCGGCTACCGTTGTCAGGAGCGTCGCGGAGTAATACGTACTTGCTGTGCTTCAACATAATATTATGGTCTGTCGGAGCGTTGCGGCTACCGTTGTCAGGAACGTCGCGGAGTAATACGTACTTGCTGTGCTTGTTGATTTATTGCTCAGAGATGTTGTTATTTTTCACAGATATTGTGAAGGATTTATTGCTCAGAGTTATTGTTACTGATATAAATAAAGTTTCATTTAGTGCGCCTTATAATCCAGTGCGCCTTGTGTATGGACTAACACTAAAAATAGACCGTTCACTCATCGTGCGCCTTATAATACGGTGCGCCTTATAGTCCGAAAAATACGGTAATAAAAGTCGTTCTGTTTATTCCAGCCAATGTATCAATTCCACTGGCAGCAAAACATATCTACACAGATACTCCCACCACCGTGCTTAACAGTTGTTACAGTGTTCTTGATGACAAATGCCTCACCTTTACTTGTCCAGACAAAACTCTTGTCATTATGGTTACCATTTAAGCACCATTTAGTTAATAATCTCAACAAAATTTTAACACTTCAACTGAAGCACAAATAAAAGCCAAGTTCTGCAAAATTGCCAAGACCTGCATGTCCATGATGAGTGTATGTATGCTTCTGACCACAGCTGTATTTTATATTATATTTTATTTGAGCTATTGTACAAGGTGCTGATGAGCAGTTAAAATGTTCAGATTGTAGGAATTGAGAGGGACTGTCTGAAAACACCATCAATCTTTTACTTTCAACATGACTGTTTCAAGCATCCGTCCATTTAGAGTCTAGCATATTCTCAGCAACATCTCCAGTATGAAGAGCTGCTCCAGTATGAATACTCAAGAGCACACAGTGTAAGACTGCTAATGACACTACTGTAATGTTTATAATGACACTGCTGTTAACAGTCACCCACATCACCCACCCACCAGTGCCTTCACCAATACTCACACCCTCCCTGACCCCTCACCCGTATAGAATGAAGTCAGATGGGATGGAGGGATGGTAGGAGATGTAATAACGAGCAAACGAGTAATAAAGGGATGAGAGAGTGAGAAAGAGAGAGAGAGTGATAATGTTTGCTTTCTCTTTATTTTGTTCTTCTGCACTGCTGATGTGGCTCTGTGCTGTGTGGGATTGGCGGTGTGAGCTGGTTTTACACTAGCAGGGCAGCAGCTTGCCTCCTGATGCCCAAACACATGCCACACCATTCTGCTGTCCGTACACACACACACACAAACACACACACACACACACACACCTGTAACTCTCCTCTAACATCTGTAGCAGGTGGTGAATCCCTTGAACCCTTTTTACTAGAATTAATCCACTCTTGACTACATTACAAAAGAAAAGAAAGTAAAGAATGTAAATTGTATTATAGAGCCCTGTTGAAACTGGATTACTTCTGGTTTTACTGACTAAGGTTTTAAAATTTTAGTAATTACTGAGAAGATCTGGTATGAATCCAGTATGACACTGTTATGTTAACTTTCTCTTGTCAGACAGTAATAAATGTGGAGTAATCCAATGTAAATCTTCAATTGTTTTAGTTACTACAGTCTCAGAGTCTGGTAATCATAACTGCACTAAAAGTAATTTTAGTCCAGTAAGAATCTACAGTGTGTTTAGTGTAGTGTCTAGAGTCTGGTAGTTATAACAGCACTAAAAGTAAGTTTATTCCAGTTTGAATCTAGCTTGTGAATCACTTTCCTAAACAGCAAATATATGTATAGTAATCCTAGTCTGATGTGTGATGTTTTTATATCAGGGTTTAAGGGTTAGTTTTCTGATTATGCCTAGTCCTAAACAGAATTTTTGTAGCTTCTACAGTCTATCATCAGTAACTACAGCATGATTTTAGTCCAGTAAGAATGCACAGTATGATTTTTTACAGTCGGTTTATATGTCGGTTTCCTGGATAAGTAATAATTGAATAAGTATTTTTTTGGAGTAATTATATGCAAATAATAAGCAAATATGTTTAGTTCTAAAATGGTCTGATGATAAAAAAAACTGTAATCCTGTATAAATCTACAGTGTGATGTTTTTACAGTGTGAGGGTTATATTTCGGATTATGCCTAGTCCTAAACACTCTGACAATAAAAATTGCGCAGTCCTTTTTTTCCAGTATGAATCTACAATTAATAGTATACTCTATGTTGGGATTTTATAGTTTAACTATTAATTGTAATATATTAGTCATTTAGTAATTTTAATCCAGTAAGAATCTGCATTGTGTATAGTTTCTACAGTCTGACTGGAACAACTCTGGAGTGATCTTATTCCAGTTTGAATATGCTGTCTGTATTTTTTGCTGAGTATAAATTTGACCCGTCAGTTAAATCCAGTATTATCCAGTATAATTTAAGGGGATAACAGTGTAATGTAAATGTGAACACTGGCCTATTACGCAATACAGGGGAATTCATCCAACTTTAAAGAACACTTTTCACCACTTGCTACAAACTCACTACTGACCTCCAGTTCTAACCTATGAGCTAACTCTCCTGTCCTGTGTTATAATCCATTACCTGAACTGCACAGCCTCTGAGAACAAACAGATTCAGACCTTTAACTGAGAGACAGTAATTATTAAGTCCAGTTAGATCAGTTTGATTGGCCACTCATTGCCTGTAGTCGGAGGTTTTGCAGTTCAGTGTTGTGATCAGCTGAGACTGAAGCAGTGTTAATGTTCCGTGGGTCTCTCCTCCATCTAAACACGTGTTTCTTGCACATTCCCTCCCTTTTCCCTGTCCTCCACCCCCTCACTCCGCCTCCACCCCACCTGTTGATTATGATTGCTTTTCACAGAATTACAATCAGTGACCAGTGAGGACCAGCGCGTCCGGTATGTGTGTGGTGCTTGGCCCCCTACTCCATGGCCTCGAATCCTGCCACTCGCTCGCTTACTGCTGCATGGCTGTCTGCGTCTGAGCACTCCCTGAACACACACACACACACACATATATTACCAATTAGAGAGTCCTTCACGCTGTTAATACATGTTAACAAGCACAGTCAGCATGTGGTAGCAGGGCTGAAGGGCTCTCTGGGAGTGAACAGAATATGAAATCTCTGAGACACTGAGAAATCCTCTAATGTGCCTTAATTAATAATCCAATGTTTAAAACAAGAAATGTGTGATTGACTTATTCATGTTCTATTCATGCTCCAATGTTGACAGACACCTGTTACCTGACTGAATGTAGGTCATAATGTCAGGAGACCAAATTTGATTGGGTCTATACCAGTTGTTGCAATGCTTACATGTTGATACACTAGATGGAATACAAAAGTATTGGTACATCTGCTCTCATTCCTCAGAAATCAAGGGTATTAAATAGAGTTTATTCTCTGTTACTCCTTCTACTGAGGGTATTCAACTACTTTAGGTTGCACATACTGAAGACATGCATTTTGTAGAATAACAAAATAGAATAGAATAGAATAGAATAGAATAGGACTCCCTGGAGCACCATTTCTAATACAAAGAGTGGGATAGATAGATATAAAGCCCCCTGCATTGAGCTGTGGAGCAGTTGAACTACTTGTGTTCTCTGGAATGATGGAGCTTCTTCCAGTACATTGAGGGTAGGTGGGGTGAGGTGGTAACATCCAACATCAAATCCTCACATCCCCACTTTTTAATACCCTTGATTCAGAAAAAACAATGAATTAACTCATTTCCCAATATTTATGTCCATAAAGTGTAATTTGTCATTCTACAAAACACAGTATTTGTGGGCGGAGCATGGATAAATTAGTATTGTATTAAGGATGAAAGTAACCAAGCTATTTCTGGACCAAAACCCTCCAGAGCCAGATACATAGATCCCTGGAGATCAAAAAGTAAAAAAGAGACTTTTATAATTAAGAAATTGATACGGCACTATTAGAAGGATGGCGAGGTCATGTTCAGTACTGAAGGGTTGCAGAAGATAGAGATACATTTACTGGAGTGGATGAGTGTTCATACACTCGAGAAATGTTTACTCTATTCAGTGTATTCAGTGTTGCCTAAGATTGCTGACAGCATTTTTCAACCTATTTTCTGATTAGTAACTCCAGAAAGTAACTGTTTCCCTGTATTTTGTAGGAAAAATTCTAATTAATGCAATTAATAAAGCTAATTATTTTAAGATACTTATCTGTTATTTGCACATAATTTACTTGGAAAGATTTTCTCACATAACTAAACCAACAAAAATAATCTTGTTTATTAAATGTTATTTAAATTTATTTCAATATTTTTTCAAATTTCTCCCAATTTAGCTAGGCCAATTGTCCCACCCAATCAGCTGCTACTTAGCTGTATATCCCCCATCACTAGTGATGCCACAACACAAGAAGCGCAAAGACTAGCTCACGCCTCCTCCGACACGAGAAGTCAGACTCCGCTTCTTTTCGAACGCGGTTCTGATACATCAGCTCACAGATGCCTTGTGCTGATCCACATCACCCTTTGGAGTGACCTGGAAATAACGATCTGAAGAAATGTATATGGATAACTTGGTAACTTCACAATAATTATCTTGATATTTGTAGTGAAAATGTAATGATATAACCTACACTGCTATATAAATGGCACCAATACAACATCCAAGCAGAATATATGTTTTTTTTTTTACAGTGTAGGTTTTAGGATGTGACCAACATGATAAAATTTCTCAAAAGTCCCGAAAGGTTTATCCTGCAGTGGCGCAACATAATATTTTACATAATTTAATTTCAGTTTTATAAAACTAGTCTGGTTGCAGGCCTATTTTTTTGTATTTTAGTGTTGAGTTTCAAAAGAATGTATTGAATAATTAATAGAGTACTAAAAAGCTGCAAATAAAAACACAATATGATAATAAAAAGGTAAAGAACATGACACAGTTATACTTAATCATGTAAAAATTAATGAGTAAAAATCTTAAATGCCTTTTGTCAAACCACTTTAAATATATTTAATATATTAATATATTTAAATACATACCTAAATTCACAAAAAGTGTTTGTATTGCAAATAATCTCAAACTTTTAATCATTCTGCAAATGAATTTAATTATAAATGCATTATGACTGGCCAGATTTTCTATTTTAATCCAGGGAAACAATTTTAATTTTAGTGTCCTTAATATTTGTTATCCTACTGATACAGCAGATAGAGATTAGGTTGAAAAATGCTGGACTTTTCTTGTGTTGCTATACTGAACGTCCTGATGGTCTCAGATCAGATTTATAATAGGCTATTAAGCCTATTGGGCTCACACTATGTGTGTGAGTGAGTGAGTGAGCTGGGGTGTGAGAGTGTGTGCTGAGCCTGCTGACCTTTTTTTATTTTTTTATTTTGGTAAGTTTCTGTTGGAGACATTTATATTCACAGAATCAAAATAAGGACGGATCTTCTTTTTACCTCTTAGTTCATCTCAAATCCCGTCCCTTTATCTTTATCACTAAATATCACACACACACACACACACACACACACACTAATTCCTGTACAGTACAAAAACACACCTGAACTAAAACACACAGTGTCCTCTGTGTTCTGTCAGTCAGTCGATTTCACTGTTGTTGTCTTGTCCTTGCATCACACTCATCTGCAGTTCTGGTTGCTGAATTTATCATGTCTGATGAACATGATCCAGATATTCAGCAACGTCCTCACACACCACTGCCTGTCAGTCCTGTAAACCAGTGTTATTTGCTTTGACTGAATTTCTAGGGTGTACAAATTATACTGCCAATTCAAATGCATTGATTTTGGAGTGTTACAATAATTACAGTGTAATCAATTATAACAATGGTTAAATATATGCTTTGTTTTTGACCAAAAAAAAAATTGTAATCAAAAGATTAAGTGTAATAATCTTAAACCTAGTTAACATACAGGGCATTTTCTTTAAAATTCTGGGGTTTCAGTGGTTTCTTAGAACTGGTTTTATGGGGCTGAATGTGTGACAACATCTTTAAAAGAAAAAATTTACAACTCAACTGTAAAAAAAACTAAATAAACAGTTCCAAAAAATCTTGAAAAACGCACAATTGCCCTGATAATCATATTAATGTGTGTAAATTCAAGACTGTATGTACACTGTAAAGTAAAAACCAAAAAAATAAGTTGACAAATCTAAAAAATTTAAAGCAACTTACTGCACAAGATTTTTGAGTTTTAAGCTTTTGAGTTTTAAACTTAACTCATGTTTTGAAGAAAAACATTCTCAGTTGTGCCAACTACAAATCTGCACAATTGTTTAAAAGACCCCATTCAACTGAAGTGAAAATAGACCAAAGGTACCATAATTTTCGCACTATAAGGTGCACAGGATTATAAGGCGCACTATCAATGAACGTCTATTTTCATACATAAGGTGCACCAGATTATTGAAATTAGATGCTAAATACATCTAATTAAATTGAATGAATCAATTACAGTAATATTATATATATATATATTTCTATTTATATAGATATAGATTTATATAGATAAAGAATATCATTCATATTCTAACAGTTGATGTTGACTGTGAAACTAATTAATTAATAAATCAATCCATGCATGTATGGTACATGTCATCTTATGAATGTAATGCTGTTCAGTCAGAGTCCATAATGTATCGCTCATATGTTGTGAAATGTGAATATGTTCTGCATAATGCCCCCCATAGTCATTAATGTACAGAGAGAGTGGACAAAATAATGGAAACACCTCATTAAATACTTAGATTCATTGGCCATTTTATTAGAAACACCTATGTGCCATGTGGGTTTACAGTTACTGACTGAAGCTCATGTATAGCTTATACAGATTCTAGCCCATTTAACCCTATACATTAATGGAGAAATATCACCACTGAGCAGATATGATCCAGTAGAGCAGGGACATGGGTGTATCAGGTTCAGCACTCTAAAGGTAAATGGAGAGTGTTTCCCAAAAAAGTATTTTATAGCCATTCATTTTCTTAAATATTAAACATTCTTAAAATGATGAGTGTTTCTCAAAAAACCTGCATAAACTACAAAGAAATTGAACTTCCAAAAGGTAAAAATGTTCTTAAAGTTTGTAAATTGTTAAAATCAGTTATTATACACTGTTGAACAATATTAGCACACACAACCTGTGTATCATTGAACTAGCTTAACTGGTATTTTATGAGAAAAAACGATGAAATTTGTATGTTTTTTTATTGTTTGTATTTGTTAGTGCTTTTTTTAAGCTTGCATTAGCCAATCACTGTCCAGTTGCCAGTGATATACAATTAAACTCATATTACAAGCTGATTACAAAGAACTATTAAATGACAACAAATATTTACCTAACACAAAATAGTTATTAATAGTGGTAATTGGTATTAATAAGTGTAAATAATTTTACACACAGACAGAGCTATAACTTACAGTTTAAAGTTAATTTAACTCTTTCCAAATGTCCACTTCACTCAACTAACTTCATTGAAAACTTTCAACCTGAGTTGAAAGGATCATGAACTCATGAATTCTAGTTAAAATCACAAAACTTTGATGAAATGAAAATTTGATGAGCTAATTTTAATGAAAAAAATGAGTTATTATAATTTATGGCTCACATATTTTTTACAGTGTAGAGCAGGGGTCACCAACCTTTTTGAACCTGAGAGCTACTTCTTGGGTACCAATTAATGCGAAGGGCTACCAGTTTGATACACACTCATGAAATTACAACTTTTCTCAATTTACCTTTAATTATATGTTGTTATTAATAATTAATGACATTCATCTATGTGAAGACACATATCAATATGCAACACTATTTTTATAAATCTCTGCAATTGTTTACATTTTATATTATATTATATTTTAATATAATATTACATATTATATTACATTATATTGTATAATAATATATAAACTATAGGCTTATCTCTAAGCTAATATTAATCTAATATAATCTAAAATTACACCAATGCAACTGTGATTTAAAAAAAAAAGAATAGCAACAAAAATGCTATTTTTAGACCAGGTCTGCGGGCTACTCATAAGGTCCTTGCGGGCTACCTGGTGCCCGCGGGCACCATGTTGGTGACCCCTGGTGTAGAGAAATACCCATCTGATCAATGGTGGCCCTAGAGAGGGGCTGTTCCTTGGTTAGTAGCAGATAAGCAACAGTCATTAACTATAAATCTACAAAGTGCGCCTATATGGTAGACGTTTCCAATAAATTGGCCAATGACTGTGGTGTTTCCATTATTATGTCCACTGCCTGAACATTACATGTGTGTAAGTGTGTGTGTGCGAGTCCTTGACTCATTCGTGTCTTCTCTCTGTCTTCTGTGTGTTCCTGTCTGTGTTTTCATGACAGCCGACGACCCCCAGCCTCACCCACCCGGCCACTCAGATCCACAGACTCCTCCCTCTTAGACTATTAGCCCCTCCCACCACTGTGACAGGCAAAGGAGACAGAAACGTCCACCCGGTCCAAACCCATCCCTCCAGTCCTCATCTCCTTCAGCTCCACCCCACACACTCTGCTGCACTCTGTGTGATGGAAAACTCACACACACACACACACACACACACACACACACACACACACCACACACACTCTTGCATCAACACCTTCATGCAGTAATGGAAACAGTTACAGCTACTCGAACCCTGTGTCACAAAACCCAGACAGACCCCAGGCCATATATATTATATACTATATTATGAAAGTTTTTTTAGAGCCTGAATGATATATCAGTTAGATGATAACATTGGCTGATATTTTGGTACCACCAAATAAATCCAACAATGTGAGGTTTTGATGGAGCTGCTCATTAATGGAAAAACTTCATTCATTCCATGAGTTTCTCTACTGTTCTCTGCTGTTCTTGATCTAATCTGAAGCTACATGAAGTTTGGAGGTGTGTAGTGACTATGCAGAAAGTTGGTGAACTCTGTGCACTATGCTCCTCAGCATCCGCTGACCCCGCTCTGTTATTTTACACTGACAGAGCACAGAGTTGCTGTTGTTCCCAGTCTCTTCCAATGTTCGTTTACTTGGAGCGTTTTCTCCCTCTGTTTGGTTTGGTTTCAGACCAGCATAAACCTAAACGCACCAAAATGTGCACCAATAAACCACGCGAGCACGTTGTCGCCTCTGATTGGTCAGAGCTGTCTGGCGCAGGAGCAAGAAAGTAAATACAGTGAGAAGATTTTGTGTATATCTGTGCAGTGTTAAAGGAGAACTCTGGTGTAAAATGGACTTTTGTTGTAGTAAAACATGATAAAAAATAATTACCTTTGGTGAAAAGCACACCTCCGTTCTCATTTGTTTTCCTTTTGCATTGATAACTTAAAAATTGCACAAGAAGTGCAATTGGCGCCAGCTGCTATGCTATGCGGTGTATATATACATAGACTCCGCATAGCAGCTATGCGGAGCTGCGTAGCAGCTTATAAAAAAACACTGTTTACATCCTATAAGGCGAGCTTCAGCGCTGAGCGCCGCCATTATTCCTGGCTCCGGCTGCTACACTATGCGGAGCCTATGTAGTCTGCAGTGCTGCTATGAAACCTGCAGTGCAGATGTACACGTAGTAAATGGAGTCGCTTGCTTGTGAGCAGTGAACGCTGCTCAGACCACGTATGTAAACAGCATGGAGCAGAGACAGCGTGTGTTCATAGCTGTGGTGACCAGCATTATCTGGCTAATATATCAGATTAAACTGCACCTGAGTATGATTACTTTTTTCACACCTGCTCAATTAAACCGCAATAAGGGTACAAACGAACCAGATTCAGTTTAAACCAGACCAAATAGTTTTGGTGTGAAAACGCCATTATATTGTTCAGGCTCTACTTGGCTTAAATCCTTTCTAATTAACATTCCCGTTTTTTTCTTCTTCTCTTCTTCTCTTGGCTGCTGGGGGGTTGTGACACAGGGTTTAAGTCAAGCTTATTAATCCACATATTCCAGGCATACTGAGATACTGAGATGTTTACATCTTTGTTTATTCTACACATTTACCTTGCTGTTTATTACGCTTTCTTTAAAACGAGCTAGCCAAAGACTCACTGTAAGCCTTCACACACAGTCTTAATGCACTTTTCTGTTCTCCCTCTATTTGTTTGCCTTATATATGATATATAAGTACAGAACTGTATGTCTGCTCTCTTCCATCTCCTCCTCCTCCCTCACGCTGCTCTATCTATCGCTGCTGAGCAGCCTCTGAGTTCTGTAGTGACCTCTCGTTTCTGCTGATGACATGCTGATTGCGTCAGGGGCCTTCTTTCTGAAACGGATGCATTATCTCTCCAAAGTGACGCCTGGAGAATGAAGGATAACTGCATCACTGTGTGCTGTTCTCCCCATTTCTTTCTGTCATCTTCTTTTGCTTTCTTTTTGTTCTTTGTCCTCCTGTTTCTCGGGCAGCGGTCCTTGAAGTCATGGGCCGGAAGGCGGCATCCAGCTATCGTGAAGGGTAATGAGCTTTCCCATGGCTTTGGGTTAAGAGTACAGAGCTGCAAGCTTTTACTTTTACTAGTTTTACTGGTTGTAATGTCTTAAATAATCTTAGATTAGGATTGTAGAGCTCTGCATAAGCATTCCTTAGTAGAGGATATGAAATGTTTATGATTTGTCATTTTTTGCACTGTGTTTTAGGCCTGGTATTACTGTTCAGAGTTTAGTTGAATACTTCTGTCTATCAGAATTGGTCTGTATAGTCTGCCACATCTGTATTTTACAGCTGATCACCACAGACAGTACACTAAAAACAGTTACCTAAACAATCCTAGAATTGTCTATAATTACAGATAACAAAGAATCTCATCCAGAAAAAAAAAACATTTTTAAAATTAAGACATAAACCTGTATTATTATTTCTCTTTTCTTTCTTTTTATTTTTTCCCCCATGTCTCTGTATCTCTCCTTCTTCTTTATATTTCACTCTACATCCCCCCTTCTGCACACCTTTCTGACTTTCTTTCTTCTCTTCTTTCTATCTATATTTTTACTGTTCTGTATCTTACCCCTTCTCTTTTTCCCCTTTATTTTTTTCCAACCTTTTACCCTTCTCTCATCTCTCTTTCCTTCTGTCCCTTGTTTATATTCCTCTTCTGTTCTGTTCATCTCTTCCTCCTCTTTTATCTATATTCTCATTTCCTTTAGTACCAATTTCCCTCTTTCTCCACCTGTTTCTCTCTTTTTCTGTCTTGTTTCTTTGACTCTTCACCCTAATTTCTGTTTTACCTCCCTTATCTCTCATTCTCCTCTCTCTATTGCTCGCTCCTTTTTCATCCTTCACCCCTTCATTCTCCTATTACTCCCTTTTTTCACTCTCTCATTCTCTCATCTCCTTCTTTTTCTCCTTTTAAGATAACCTAGAGAGAAATACTTTAAGGAACATTAATGGAGTTCAAATGAAAGAAAATTAAATAAACAAGAAATAAATGAGATAAAAGTAAAATTAAATCACCTCTGTATCAAATACAATTAGTTGTGGTTGAAAATCTCTGTTGGGATGTGCAATCAGCTTAAATCTATTTGATATGGCTGATATATATCTTAAATATACAGGGGTTGGACAATGAAACTGAAACACCTGTCATTTTAGTGTGGGAGATTTCATGGCTAAAAGGAGTTTTGCTCACAATATTGCAATGCACACAACATTATGGGTGACATACCAGAGTTCAAAAGAGGACAAATTGTTGGTGCACGTCTTGCTGGACCATCTGTGACCAAGACAGCAAGTATCAAGTATCAAGAGCCACGGAATCCAGGGTAATGTCAGCATACCAACCAAGAAGGACTAACCACATCCAACAGGATTAACTGTGGACGCTGTAAGAGGAAGCTGTCTGAAAGGGATGTTCGGGTGCTAACCCGGATTGTAACAAAAAAACATAAAACCACGTCTGATCAAATCACGACAGAATTCAATTCTTGTTCTCACCAGAACTGTCCGTCAGGACAGTAAATTATTGTGGTCTAAACCAGGTGTTTCAGTTTCATTGTCCATCCCCTGTAGATTAGATGTAAATTTAAAGTATTGAAAGATTTTTTTTTACATATCTGCTTGTTTTTTGTTTTGTGATACTTTGTGAGACTATAGTTGATTTCTGTTTGTTACACCTCATTACATCATTGGATTCAAAACCTGCCCATTTCTTTCAATTATAATTAAGTCTCTCAAGTGAACAGATTGGAGTTTGTTGTTTCCTAAAGCAGATATCTCAATATCAAGTTACTGTCTGTGGTAATGTGTGATGTAATACAGATGCTGCAGGAGTAAAACTGTGAAGAATTAGATGTAGAAATTGCTTGCCTTGCTCTATGGTTAAAGGTCTTCCAGCCTTGGTGACTTTGGGGACTCCATTTCTACACACTTCTAAATTTTATGTATATGTGAAAGGTATAATTTGTACCCATATTTACACTTTTCTCTCTTTCTCCTTCCATTTTCTTCCTGCTATTGCTCAGCCGGACATGCAAGGGCAGCCCTTCATACCCTGAAAGCCCACTTTCTTCATCTGAATCCTCACTATACCCCCTTTTCGCACCTTCTCTTCTTCTGTCTTCTCTTCTCTTCTCTCTTCTATATGACTTTACTCTTGGACTCCCTCCAGCTTCAGCACCAAGCAAAGCTAAACCCAATCCCACCTTCACAGAAGAACGAGTGATTAAACACTTGGGACAGAGAGAGAGAAAGAGAAAACTGGGAACCCACAGAGAAATTCTGTACATTTCCGTATCTGCTAAAGGATGGATGGATGTTTTTCAGCGTTCCTCACAATGAGAGGAGGAGAAGGAATGCTATTGGCACACAGTTGAAGAAATGCAGTGTGTTTCTGTTGTGTTTGTCTCTCTATTTCTGATCTTTTCTGTCTCCAAACCCTAAACCCAGTTGGACTGCTGTAACATACAGGTTCTAATCTTCTTTAAATCTTATAGATGTGGAAACCTCTGCTGAATGTAGACGTACCATCAGTAACGCAACCAAACCACTGTTGCTCTGAATTTCCTTATATATGTTTAAAGCCACATTTCCACAGACATTTTTTTAAAAAACACTCCAGCATTTTTCAGCCTGATATCTGTGTGCATCCCAATTGTGTACTACTAACTAAAACTAACTAGTACTAACTATTTTTTAACTGAGCATACTAAGTTATTTATGATGCAAACTCAAAATTTTGGTTTAAAAGTAGTTTTTAAAGTTCTTTGCTACTAGAAAAAGTGCAGAAAAACATTAACTTGAAAACTTGAAACTCACGTTGAAATAAAGCCAGTGGGCATTTGCTCAATTCCAGAATAAACACTGTAAATGACTCCATCAATTATGCTCCATCAATATCAGGTGTTAGATAGAAACTTTATCGCTCCTGAAGGAAATTTAGGAATAAACTAGACTGTGAAAACATCAGATCAAAGACATCTTTTAAAGATAAAAGATATGTATCTTTCTTTTGAAAATAAAAGATGTGCCCTAAACTATACCCTATTCACTATATAGTGCACTACTTGAAGGTTTCATCTTTTTGTTTCGACGTGTGTAAAAGAAAGAGGCCCTGTCTTAATATTAAACATAAACCTTAAGGGACAGGTAAAGACATCCTGAGCATTTAAGCTGAAAGTGCATTTTTATGAAGTTGTCAAAGGCCAGGTGAAACAGGTGTTAGCGTTCAAGCTGTGAAACTGGACCCCTGTTCACTATATAGTGTTTACTGTATTCCTAAATTTGCTTCAGGGTCAAGTACCTACTGACTGACAGACCTATGTTATTTCCTACTTACCTACTGACCTACCTACCATGTGACTAACCTACTGACCTACCTAACATTCGACCTACCTACATTCCTGCCGACCTAACATCTGACCTACCTACATTCCTGCTGACCTACCAATCAACCTACTGACCTACCAACCATCTGACCTACCTACATTCCTGCTGACCTACAATTTGACCTACCTAACTATCAACCTACTGACCTGCCTACCATCCGACCTACCTACTGACCTACCTAACATCTAACCTACCTACCAACGTACTCACCTACTTTCCTACTTACTTACTCACCAACCTACCTACCATCCGGCCTACCTACCCACCTACCTACCTACCATCTGACCTATCTACCAACCTACTGACCTAACTACTTACTTTCCTATTGACCTACTCACCTACCTACCTACTTTCCTACTTACCTACCATTCGATGTTCCTACCTACCTTCCTACCGACCTACCTACCATCCGACCTCCCAACGTTCCTACCTACCATCCTTCCTATCTACCAACCTAACTTCTAACTACTGACCAATCTATATAACAACATAACTAACACCCTATTTACCTATTTATCTCTCTAACTACTAACCTACCTATCTATGTATCTACCAACTGACGACCTATCGACTAACCAACGTACCTACCTAATGACTTTCTTTCAGACTAACTTACTTTGGTGTTGTTAATTTTGCAGTGGTGTCCAAAAACCAAGGCCCGGTCCCAATTCTCACCCTAAACCCTAAGCCCCTCCCAGAAGTGCACTTTTATCAAGTTGTCACTTGTGTACAACACTGCTGCTTAAACACCAGATATCACAGTTGCCCTGATGCTCAGTTGAGATTCCCATTGCAGCCTAGAGCCTGATCCTTTGCCTGAGTCTAATATTTCTGGAATTGAGGTCCCCTGCTCTCTATTACAAGTATGTTTCATACAAGTATGTCTTTTCTAAGAACAGGAAACTGCTTTTGGTGGTAATCGGCCATACTAAACCTCTTATACATTGATGCTTCATGTTCTTAGGTAGCATCAAGAAGATTCCACCACCATTGAAAGTCACTTATACAGAGTACCGATAGACAAGTGATCAGTCTTAAATGCTGGAGTGTTTCCTTCATAGTCATCTTTTCCCCTTACTTAACACTGCAGGTAAACTTTCTAGACCATATTGTGGATGTGCTGTGTGTGAATGTGTGTCCACTGTCCTAACAATTCTCTGAGACTCCACCTCTCCACGTAGCTAAATCAGTATATTCAGTGAGGCGGGATCTATATGGAACGTGCAATAACTTCAGAGGTCGGCCTTCTCACGGGCTAGCCAACTCTCACACCATGTAACACACAGTAGAACTGGAGTCTGTGAAGGTAAACACACGTTCTTTGGTGGTTCTCAGAGTTTATGTGGCCCCTATCAAACCTGTACTCGCTTTAAAATTACATTTACATTATTTTTTAGTTGACGCTCTGATCCAGAGCGATTTACAAGGTTATTACTATTAGACAGTTGAGCCAATGTAGTGTTAGGAGTCTTGCCCGAGGACTCTTATTGGTGTAGCCCAGCATTCAGTCACCCAGACCTGGAATTGAACCCCAGGCCCCCACATTGTAGCTCACTGGCAGGCGGTGGTGTTATCCACTGCTTCACACCAAACCCTACTTAAGCTGAGAAATCATCATAGCTGTTCTTCCTGGATCCTTACATCATACATTTATGTTCATTTATTGAATCTTAAGGCTGCTTTTCCCAGTTTTCGTTGGTGGTGGACGTAGAATATTCAGGTTTTTAAATAAAAAAATACAGTAAATAAAATATATAAATAATCCCTGCTGGTCTATGCATAGAGATCATAATTGTTTGGTCCAAAATGTTTCATTGATAAGAAAAACAATCACTCCTCAGTCTCACCCCTCGGTAAGGAATACTGTTGTAATACTGTCTGTAAGTCTGTTTGTACTGTATCTGTGTGTGTTGGGCATGCCAACTCCACCCTCGCTGGGTACCTGGCTGGGTACCTCCTCACTGTGCCGCACCAAGGCAATATTAACGTCCCCGTTTCAGCATTCGTCCTCATTTCTGCCCTGAAAAAACGAAGCAGCACCCTCCCCCTCCCCCTGATCTCCCTTACTCAGAGTCTTAGTAAACCCCAGTATAAATAAAAAAAAAATTCTTATTTAAGAGTAAATATCTAGTTTATCACGGACATATCTGACGTGCGTTACGTATCTTTGTGGCATTTATGGAAATCGTGCTTCCACTGTGTAGAGACTAGTGTTTAGTCGAAATGATGTATGATTATTGAATATTAAATTATTCTGGGTGATTACTCCTGTAATTCTTTAAAAATGAAGTGTGTGTATAATGTAAAAAGAGGCGGAGACAGACAGTGCTGCATTACTGCAGATGTACTCATGTATTCACTGGGGAACGTGGGGATTCTGTAGCATGCAGAGTCCTGGAGTCGCTCGTTCTGTCAGAGTTATGAGTGAAGATGACGTGTGCTTTTGTCCTGCTGTGATGTGTCCCGTAACTTCTGCTGTTGGGTGAATGAGTCTGTATAGCAGGACTGCTTTATTCAACACAATAAAAATCAGCGTACCAAAACTTCTCTGCTCTCGTTTATAATTTAGAAGACCTCCACAGCTGATTCAAACGTCTTGTATTTGATTGCACATGGTCATGTTTTATCTGCTTAACTTCATTTCAGTTATTAATATGCTTTACATTAATTCCTGAGCATTTCAGGACTGTAGCTTATTCCTAAAAAGGTTAAGACAATGAATCTGCACTTTCTTCTCTCAGCTAGGTCATGTTTTAGATGTTTATTTTGTCCCATTTAACTTAAGGTGTTCAAATCTTTTTGTAATGTAGTGTGCAGCACATGCTTTTGCATTGTTTTTTTGAAAAATGCTTGAGTGTCGCTCTGAAAAATATGTGGTCTTGAAGGCAGCATATGTGGTTCTAAGGGCGTTTTCACACCTGTAGTTGGTTTCTCTGGTCTGAATCAGTGATTAGTTTGTTTACTCACGGAGCATTCTCTCACTTTGTTTGGTTTGTTTTCACACAGACATAAACCTTAACGCACCAAAATGCGCACCAATAAATCACGTGTCCTGTGATTGGTCAGAGCTGTCTAGCGTTGGAGTAAATTTAAATATCTGAAAAAAGTAAATATAGTGAGAAGATTCTGTGTTCCAGCGTGAATATCTGTGCTTTAACACTAATCGCTGAAACGCTGAGCTTTTAAACAGTTTTGGTCATGCTACGCAGATGTACATGTAGTAAACTGAGTCCCGCGGCTGTGAGCAGTGAACACTGCACAGATGGAGCGTGCATGGACACAGCGTTTGTTAATAGCTGTGGTTATTAGTGGCTCATATATATCAGTTTAAACTGCACCTTATCAGCAGTTTAGCTCAAATAAATGGACTATATTTAATAGCTGGGTCGGATCGAGACCGGATCGCGCTCAATCAAATCGCACTAAAGTTACAAACGGACCAGAGTTCGTTTTAACTGGACCAAATCGTGCTGGTGTAAAAATGCCCTAAGATCTCTTCTCTGATCACTTTTCTGCATTAATGCTTTTGCATCACAGAAGTGACAGAACCTGACCATACATAGTCTGGATCTGACCATCTTTGCTTATCAAAGACCCAGCTTTTCATGAACGCTGCTGTTGTATTAAATCATTTTTAGAATGTGTTGCAAGGCTGAAATGCAGGAATGGATGTATATTGAGAAATTAATCTGACCAGTTTTCCAATTTGGGTTGTATTTCTTTTGTAATTAAATATTTCTAATTTGAGTTTATAACCTGGGGACTTTAAAATTCCCCTAATTGAAAAATATTCCAATAGTACTGTTGTTAAATACTGTTGTTAAAGCTGATGTCCGCAAGTTTTGGGATTTAGGGCCCTCTCTGCTGAGAAAAGTTAACTGCACCGAGCATGCGAATAATTTTAAATTGGGTGGGTGTGATGCGGTCTCCTTTTAGGGCAGATTAATCCGATTCCAGGTTATGTTCAGTCAGAGAGAAAGAGAGCGGCATTTCTGTGGTTTTACTAGGACTGTTTGAGCTACTGAGCTCTGAGTTTCCTCTTCTGAAGTCTCCATTGCTCCACCAACCGCACAAGTTCAGTAAAACTGAACTGGATCCTCTTTTAGAGGCTGTATGTGTGACATAAGTACGTAAAGATGCGTAACGTGGCCAGAAGAAGAACTCCAGCAAAAAGCGACCAGAGATACCAGTTTTTAGAATGAATATATTTGTTTCAGCACACCAGTACCATTAAACACAATATTTTATCCCTTCTCCACTTAGAAATACTTCTGCTTTCAGTTTAGAAACAAAATAATACGGCTTACCACTTGAAATAACTTTGTTAAGACATTAATAAGCCTTAAAAGTATGTATTCCAGCAAATGATACATTATACTATTAATAAAAAACTATTATTCTATACTAAATGATGTACATATTAACACTGCTCCCTATTTACTTGTACAGAAATGTACAGAAATACACAGAAACCAAAATATTCTTATTTTGCTCAGTTTTATTTAGGAGGAACAAAAAAAAAAAAATCAGAGGAGGGAAAAAAATCACATCAGAAATACTTCTGCTGTTCTGGATTATTCCTTCATTGTGTTCCCACAGTCTTTACTGGATTAAAACCGATTAGTGTGAGTACTGATTTCAAATAAATAGATTCTGATTTAACTTTGAATTGTATTAAATCACAGTCACCTCGCACCCATCCAGCCACTCCCACTGCTTCAATCAATCATCTCCTCTAGCACGGTGTGTATTCTACAGTAGGCAAAGGGTAGTAATAGTATTAATTTATATCCATATCCCACACACCAGCTCAAATGAATATACAGTATGTTACACAGTTACACTATTTACAGATCTGTTACAAGCGCAACAAGCCTCTTTTTTTCAGCTCACATTTCTTTTTATAGTTGTTCAGAAATAAGAAATGTTTGAGAGAAAAAAAAGGAAAAAACACCAGCATAAGCCTTCCCAAAATGAGGAAAGTAAAATTATCAAATCAATTCCAGACAGAGAAAGGAAAAACCACACCAAGACCCCCAGAAATTAACCTGTCCATCTCCTACATTCACTTCTGACACCAGGGCAGGGGGGCCTGCTGAGAAAAGTGCTCGGGTTTAGCGTATTCCAAGTATTTTTCTACTCTCCAAGCCTATTCACAAGTGCAATACTCTCCAGTTATAAGGACACAAGCATTCATACAACCAATAACATGGTGTTCAATGGAGACAACCATCATTAGAACCAATCACCACATTATAAAGTTATCGCATCCTAAACACACGGCTGATAAGTTCAATTAAAAGGTACTATAAACGATTCTGTAAATGATGCCATATAAGAAAACATTTTGGTTCAATAAATTAAATAAAACTTGCGCAAACAGAGATGTGTGAATTAGTAAAGAATGCTTTACACCATGTGATGGTTCTTTAGCTGGTTCTTCTATGGAATCACTTAAAAAATCATTTTTAGCACCTTTCAGCTTAATTTCATGTGTGCAGGGGTGGTGGGCAATATGACAATGTTTTGTATTTATTAGAAAATAGAAATATCACAATATTGTTTTATCAAGCAAAAAAGCTTTTTGACATATTTTAATACTTGTTCTTTACAGTAAAGCAAAATTTCACAATTGATGCACAAAGAATTGCTCCAAATTGCTTCCTGTAATTAGGGCTGGCCGATATTTATAACTCTGAAACTGGAATTGTTACCAATGACTGAACTTTAAACATTTACAACCTTTACAGTCTTACAAAATCATCACTTACACTGCTCTACCACCTTCCCCAGAGCCAAACTCTCAGCCAATCAGGACGCAACGGAAACACCACATGGTTGGCATCATAGAGTTCACCATTAATAAACAAACACATCATTACTATTAAAGTATAAAAAGCAGCCATTCTTCTAGTTATTCTACATCTTTCATTTCATTTCATACATCTTTTTTTGTTTTGTGTTTTTTTTGCAGGTCATTAAGAATGGGAACACTCCGCTAAAGATTATGTACATATAAAGTGATATCCTGGGTGTCTGGGGCACAAAAACATGGGTTGATGCTGTTCCTTAAATTATTATATATATATATATATGTGCAATTTGTCATAAGTATATGACATAAATCAGCGAAAGGTACACATCATGTGAAGCCTTTGCTGTCTGTAAAGGTTAATGGAAGAATGTTTAATGGGAAAATACTGCCAGAAAATAAAATTCCCCTTCAGTTTTAAAGGAATACTTCAGTGTTTGGTAAATAAATCTTAAAATTCTGCATTTGTAGCACAGAGCAAATTACCAAATCAAATTACTTCACTTCTTTACAACTACAGGAAAACATGAAGACATGATTTGGTGTGTCCCAACTAGTTGTTTTTAAATAGATAAATAGATGATCAAATATCCATTGTTCAAACCCAGAACTCAAGAGTTTTGGGCTGTGCATGGATAGATAATAGTATCCCACAATGCAGTGCTACACAGATCTGGAGAAGACACTCTCATCTGGAACATATTGTCAGATAATGTTATATAATCATGCAAGTTTAGCAATAATGGCAGATGGAGAACTTGCATTGGCGAGATGCCTTTTCGGTCAAGTGTTGTAATAAAATTCTACCACCCTGCCAGAATTTGGTTCCCTATAAGTGCAGGGGCATCATCACACAGTAGAATATAAGAGTGTAACAGATTCCCCTGGGATTCCTTTTATTTCTGTTCATAAATAAGGGTTAATCTACAGTTACAGTAGATACAGAATCACCAGCGTTATCTGTTGTATCCATACTGCTGCATAATGCATGTGCACATAAACTGCTTGTGCTTAATGGGATTGGACAGCCTGCCTAAATTTTCTGTGACAGGTCTGAATCAAGCCTGAACCATCAAGTATTTTCATACAGTAAATGATCCAGACTGTGGTTCAGTAAATTTAAGCCAAAAAAAATATTGTTGCTTTGGTCCAGACTGTGATTTGGGGCACCTTTTACTTTTAGTTAAGTTTTTACTTTTAGTCTTTTTAGTTACTTTTAGTTGGTGTAAAAGAACACTTAGTCTGTAGTACACAATTGGGACACAATCTCTGATAATCAAACGTTTATAATCGAACAGATACTAGATGCTGAAGTATTCCTTTAAATGTGTTACTCTAATGCTCTAACACGTGTCCTTTCAGCTCGCATCATCTTTTCCCTCTCTTATATCATCTTTCAACATGCTGGACACTTTACTTAAAAGTGTGTCCTTAGCCTAGCACTTCATGCATCAGACATTCAAGGCCTATTGCCTACTGATTCATACACACAAACATTTCCACACAGATCTTAAAGGCCTAAAAAACTAGATCAATCTTTCCCTACCTTCGGCACATTCTCAATATTCAGTATTATCTCAAACACTCCAGGCTCTTATAAAGCAGAGCAAATTTCAGTTTCCTCCAACAGTCACCTACTAATCCAACCCTAATACTACAGATTAAACAGAGAGTGAGAGCTACCTGGCCAGTTAATGCCCATTTGTTGAAATTAGAGAGATTTTAAGGTTTTAAGATTTTCAAGCTTCATAGGGAAAAAAATTTCACTAATCCAACAAATCTGTATTCACTCAAACTGTGTACTGGTTACAATGTTCTGCCAGTGGACAAAGACTAATATTGCAGAAGTCAGACTTAATTTTACTATTGCACCTATTGTCCAGAAGATTAAAATGCAGAGTGGAAACTGCAAGGAGGAATAGCAGGTCTTAAATGTTAAATAGGACTATAAAACTCTGTTCTTGGGCATACTATACCCAATTAAGGCCAATTTATTCTTCTGCGATGAATCTACATCATAGCCTTCGTGTACCCTACACCATAGCCTATTTTGTAGCCTATGCCACAGCCTGACCAGCATTGTTTTCTCAACTTTGCATTTACACCATCAGCAGAGCGAAGCAGACACACCAATGGAGAAGTATAAACGCTCACAATGGCATAGGTCACTCGCACAGGTTAAGATGTATATTGTATTGACTCCATCGTAGAAGTATAAATCAGCCTTCAGAGCTAAGAGCCTGAGAAGGAACCGAAAAAAGAAGAATGCATGCCCAACACCGAAACGGGAAGAACCAAAGTGCAGAAAATGAAAAAGATTGCACACACACACACACACATTCACACTCACAGTCCAGCTCCAGTTACTGTGTGTGTGCAAAAAGCTTCCAGGACAAGCCAGAGAGCAGAAAAGCAAGGACTTTTTGTCCTCATCCAAGAAACAAAAAGAAAGTAAGGAGAAAAATGGGAGGCATGGAACATGGTGTGCTTTAAATGACCATTATTTTGACTTCATCGTTTTCGTCGGGCCTGTAAAAGAAGGGAATGCAGGGGTTCTCTCCCAGGAAGGGAGCAGGACGGGCCTGAGGGTTTTGGATCTCCTGGAGGAGCTGCATGATCTGCCGGGCTGTGCCGTCCTCCCTGGGTCTCAGTGAGGGGCCTACTGGGGGCTCTGTTACCTCAGAGGGGCCCACAGGCCCCAGATCTGTCCTGGCCTGCGAGTCTGGAGACAAATCTACAGCTGCACTCATGTCCATAGAATCTGTGGAGAAAAGAAACAAAAGTCAGACAGAGGAAATGATCAAAATGTCCCAGGAATCGCTGTTTATTCAGTCTTCATTTGTTTTTGTAGATATAGTTATATAGATGAACATTTCAGTACTGATAATGTGTACAGCACTTTTAATAGATTCTAAAAAAGAATGCTTTCTTCGAATGTATATGTACTAGGTCTATAGCTTCTGTCCGTATATCAGGGTTCATACACTTTTTAATCAATACATTTCCATGACTTTTCCATGGCTTTAAAGCACATTTTCATAACCGTACAATTTTTTAAATAGTACAGACATGGACAATAAAACCAAAAATCAACTAATACTATAATCGAAATTGTTAAAGTAGGCCTAAAATGAATCTGACATGCAATCTTTAATAATAAAATGTGTCATATCCTTAGAGCTCCATTGTGTAGTGCTAAATTACTGAATGAACTCTGAGTTGACGTATTTGTTAGCTTAAAATAGATTTTTGTCCATAAATAAAATGAAACACAAAAGATTTGTAGACCAAATTTCCATGACTTTTCTAAAACTTTCTGGGTGTTTTTATTTTTCCTAAACTTATCCAGGCCTGGAAATTGCTATTTTCAAATTTTCCAGTTTTTTCATGACTGTATGAACCCTGGTATATAGACCAACTAATTGAACTTACTAAAGGTCAGAGTTTAAATGGCAGTAGACGGAAACCAACTGTTATAGCAAAATACCTTTAAATTGTGTAACATTTAAAAAAGTGATTTATGTAGCCTAATTCCATAAACCTTTCAGCCATTTCTGATTACAAAAAGCAAAAAAATATTAATCCCTACACAGCTAAATAACAAACTCATCCTCTTTTTACAATATGAATGTTGTTTTAATGATGGTCTTTTATAAAATTTAAAAGACATTTTATCTATCCTAAGATTTCACATTAGCTACGCCTTAGTTTGTATGTGCATATAAAATATACATAAATATACATACCTGGGCTATCCACAGCATTGAGCTCCATACGACTCTCTGCAGGGTGGACAATCTCTTCTCCAGCAGGCAGAAGGTCAGGGTTATGGATAGCACTCATGTACCGAGTGTACCACTCATTCCTTTCCCCGACTAAACGCATTACCAGGTCCTGCAGCTCTGCCAACTTTGCCTACAAATGTCAAATAAGTGGAGCAAATTGTGTAATTGGTATTTTTAAATACTCCAACAACAGTTTTTACTAAATGAAGTAATAACAGTACCTTCATCTCCTCTTTGTCTTTGGCCAGCATGCTAATATACTCCTCCTTTTCTATATGCTTCTGCTTCATGATGGCTCTCTGGTTCTGATACAGAGCAATGTATTCACCTAAAAACAGATTAAGATGAATACAATTATTACAATGCAGAATGTGATCATGTAACAGAAGGTTTTCTCTCTTTAATACATGTGTACTTTTGTATGTTTATGTCCCATCTGTGTCTGGGAATGAGATTTTTTCTATTAAGAATGTTTAAAACCTAATTTCAAGCCCTATTGTTGTCAGAAAGTTTCCTCACCAATGGTGTCCGTTTCTCCAGACAACTGAATGCAGCGGTGCTCCAGCTCCTCCACTCTCTCTTTCAGATCCACCTTTTCTTGCATCAGTCCTGTGAAACGCTCCTGGAGCTTCTCCATCGCAAAACGCAGGGCTTCATGCACCTCAATAGGAACACCACCTGAGCTCCCTGCATACATACGAAGTAGAGTCAATCATTTGGGGCTCCAAAGTGGTGCAGCCATCCATCAGCTTGCCAAGTGCTGGCCCCACACATGAGGTGAAGTAACAGAATTAACAGAAGAGTATGTGTATAATGGATCCTCACCTGTTTCTGTACATGTGCTGTGGTGCTTGTGCTCATGGCTCATAGCAGCCACCTGTTGTAGGGCAGCCTGGTGGTGCCTCCTCTCATCTTCTAATCTGCGCATAACTTCATCCCTCTCTCCCTCCAGTCGGGAAAGTGCAGACTGCAGGAAATCCTCCTGTTACAGTGAAGAAAGATACAAGTTTAACCATAGGTTTATTATACACTATTGGAACACTTGCTTGTGTACCTTTTTTAAATAAATCAAGGGTGTTTTAGAGAGGATTTGATTACATTCAGAGCATTAGCACGGTCACCTCATTTCCAACTCCGCAGTTTGTCTCAAAAGTACTGCCTGAAGCACAATCATTCCAGAGAACAGAGTGCCACTGCTAAAGCTTTATACCCCTACAGACACTATGCCTGGTGTTTGGACAGGTGGTTAATACTATTACTGGACTGAAATTTTAACTGGTTTAAATAATATTTTATCAACTTAACAAATAATCTCACCATTTCCTCTCGGCTCTCAAAGTCTTCTGGGATGGCTATAGAGGATTTTTGGAAGCTTTCTGGAAGTGAATGGCTTTCCACGCCATCTCCTTCAAAAGAACAACATGGAGTCCATGAATAATCAATTTATTACACTGATTATTATTACACTGTTAATACAATGCCACACATTGTAATTTTAACTGTGAGAGACTAACCTTGATCCCTGAGTGATGTATTTAAAGCAGAACTATTCAGAAGCTCCTGAACCTCTGTCTTAAGCTGTTCATTGTCTTTGGCCAGCTGATTAAGTCTATCCTGTAAATGATATTAGCAAGCAGTGTTATTAGTACACAGGGTTGATACAACAGAGTCTTAATATTATCTTATATATAATAAAAGCTAGCTTATATAACATAACAGCTCAATCATGTAATCGGTAAAATTAAATTTTATTAGTTAGTTTAAGCCTTTTGAAGAGCTGTTCCTCATATTTTTATTGTGTAAAATAGAAAACACAATACACCTGAGTACTTCTATTACTACTACAATTAATACTGTGTAGTTTAGTACTGGACCGTTACTGACCTGGGCTTGCTGCAGCTGCAACTGACTCTGCTCGAGCTCCACTTTGCCCTGCACCTCATCGTGCTGTAGCCGGTCCATCAGCTGTGTCTGCTGTAGGAACTGCTTGTGAAGGTGTTCTCGCTCCGTGGCTAACTGCTGATAACCATTTGAGTATTGCTGCAAGTGGGCCAGATACTGATCCCGCTGCTCCTGGATGGATGAACACTCCTGCATTCGTTCCTGCAACTGAAAAAGAAAACAAAATTCAGTTACAGAAGAAAGGATAGAATAAATCTGGAGGCTTTTTAACTAAAAATGTTTTTTCTTCATTAAAGAAAAAAAAAAGATTATAACATATAACAATACTGTTTTCAGGGTTCATACACATTTCTTCCCTAATTTACATGGCCAATTACCCAACCCACTCATTAGGACTCCCCCTATCACTAGCAATGCCCCAACACACCAGCAGGGTGAAGACTAACACATGCTTCCTCCGATACATGTGAAGCCAGCCACCGCTTTTTTTCAAGCTGCTGCTGATGCAGCATTGCCGAGCAGCCAGCATGCTTGGAGGACAGCGCAGCGACTCAGTTCTGATACATCAGCTCACAGATGCCCTGTGCTGTGGACATCACCCTAGGAGTGATGTGGGGAGAGAGCGCCATCTACCCACCCGGAGGGAGCAGGGCCAATCGTGCTCCCTCTGAGCGCCGGCAGCTTGATGCAAAGCTGCATGACGGGGGGGGTTCGGACCTGCAACCTTCTGCTCATAGTGGCAGAGCTTTAGACTGCTGGATCACTCAGTGCCCCTTCAATGATTTTTTCATGAATTTTCCATGCCTTCAAACTAATTTTCATGACCATGAACATGGACAATAAACCCAAAAATCTAAAACAAAAAAAAATCAAACTAAAACTATAATTAAAATTGATTATAGTAGGTCCAAAATGAATCAAGATAAAATGTTGACACACAATCTTTAATAATAAAATGTGTGTCAGGTCCTGAGAGCTCCATTGTGTAGAGCTAAATTATTCATTTAACTCTAAGCTTACATATTTTTTAGATCAAAATAGTTTTTCTCCATCGATAAACTGAAACACAAAATTTGTAGACCAAATTTCCATGACTTTTCCAAAACGTTCTGTGTATTTTTATTTTTCCAAAACTTATCCAGGCCTGGAAATTGCTATTTTAAATTCCATGACTTTTCCAGGTTTTTCATGACTGTACGAACCCTGTGTTTTAGTGAATCTGAACTGGACCCAGAATGAAAGGTGATTAGTACTAATAGGTAAACATACAGAAAACTTTAAGTGTAAAGACTCCAACCTGTTCTTTGGCATTGTGAAGTTCCTCCTGCAGCTGACCCATCTTGCGGGCTATCTCCTTTTTAATGTGCTGCTCTGACTGCAGCGCGCTGGTGAGCTCCATGTTCTCATTAGTCTACAAAGACATGGAGAGCAGAGGTTACATTCAGGTGAGTCAGGATAACAGTCTGAATATGTAGAGAAAATAAATAGAAAAAATAAAAATACAAAACACAAAAAAATAAAAAGAATTCTCCCATTCATTTTTGCAAAAATATTTTTAGATCTTTATGGAATAAATGAAAATTCATTAAACAAAAATTTTACTTCTGCATCAAGTCTATGTGTTGCCTACAGCGTAGCGTGTGCAAGTGCCCTACACAGCTGCTCGCGTTTATAATGTTGTGTTTGTGTGTCCATGTCTCTGCATCACTCTGCAGTTCAGGCGGGAAAGTTGTGGGTGGCTAAGCAGACCAATCACAGCCTCTGCTCTTCACGACACGTAGTTACATTTCTGAGGAGGTGCGCATCGACTATGGCATAGACTACAGTGTAGGTTATACGATAAAGAAGTGCAAATTGGCCTTTGGCCTGCAAGTGTGTCCACCCTAAATTTGGAATAACGTGGGCTAACAGATACTGTGTTACAGCAATCTCTCTACACTAGCCCTTGAGGCCCACTGACCTGCACATTTAAGCACTTTTCCTGCTTTAACACACCAACTTTAACTAAATTATGAGCTGGTAATCAGTTGATTAGTTGGATCAGGTATGTGGGTAGCAGATAAAGCACTACAATGTATGGGGCACTGGTCTGTAACCAGGGTTGAGGAATACTAAAAGTCAAAGACAAATCACTTTATGAACTGAACCACAAAATCAGGTATAGATAACCTTTTATGAATCGAACCACAAAATCAGGTATAGATAACCTTGTGTGATTATAATCTGCCTGAAAAACAAATGTAATTTTTTGTCCTGTTTTAGAATAAAAAATTGACTTTATGAATATGGTGGACTGTTGGAACACTACATCACCACGCCACACTGACACCCACTGATGATGTTCATCCTTACCAGCTTAACAAAGCCGTTCTGCAGCTCGGCCAGCTGGTCTTTGAGCTCACGGTTCTGAGTCAGGGCTCGACTGATGGTGGCCTTGTCACTCTGAACGTCCTCCAGAATGCGCAGCTTGTCTTGAGCCTCTTCGGCCGACCGCTCTGCTTGCCTCTCCAGATCCTCCAGACGGGATTCCTGCTCCTGCACCAGTCGACTCAGCTGCTCGTTATCCCGAACCTGTAGTAGGAAGAAAAACAAATATTTAAAATATGTTGTTATGGACTGTATAAACAGAGCAGGGAAATTAAATGACAGATAACTAAGTCTCACAACTGTGGCTCAGAGCATCTGCCCTAAATCCACTGTAATTTCAGTGGACCAGATTGTGGCTAGGTGTTGCTAACCTGTTCTTGGTATTGTAGGCTAAGGGCCTCTTTCTCCTGCTGCAGGTTTTGAAGGCTCTCCTCCAGGGCCAGCTCTCTTTCTGATGGACCTGAAGACTGAGATATTGGCTGGGTCTCCTGCTCCTGGTACATCAGAGCTGAGGGTGAGGGAGAAATGGACACTGTCAGTTTCAATTCATAAGGATCATCTCAGCAATCATTTCAGCTAACATTTATGCTATTTAGTTGTGAGAATATTGTCCAATAACTGTCAGATACATAATGTAGTGATAATGCTGTGAGAATAAAATTACTGAAGTTGGGGCACAAATACTGTTGTTGAAGTTATGACAGATATACATAGTTATAAAGAAGTGTTTAATGCAGTTTGAAAGAAAGACTAACATACTGAGGACTGAGGGCTTAGTTCTCTGATCGTTGGTTTTTAACATCTATCTATATACCCATCCCTTCCTTCTTCAGATTATACAGTAGTAGTTGTAGCTCATAGGCTATTTTCCTGGCAGGTGCGGTTAAGTTAGATACAGTTTTGGGGGGTAAGGGAGTGTTCATATATGTGCTTTTAATAGAGTGCACAATAAAAGTTGGTTTCCAGGGTTGGTTTAAGTGAAAATGTCTTTTATAGTAGATGGTATACAAAGTTGGCATTCAAAGTTGGTTCAGATCATGCAGCACTTTACACTTGACTTCAATTGCTACGTGGAGGTCAGATTTATCTAAGGCTCTTTATGTATTGAGCTTTGTATTAAACTACCTGTAAAAAATCAATTAACACAATGCCTTTAAAAATAGTTTCAAACTGTACACACAGTGTGTGAGTGAAGCAGAGGGGTGCAATAAGAACCTGCAGCATTTTTCAGCTCTGTAATTTGTCCTTGTAGCTCCTGGATCTGAACAGCAGTCCTGTCCCTTTCCTCGGACATCAACGTCACCTGTTTAAGACAAACAGAGTCAATAACCTATTGCAGTTTACCCTGTTAAGCTTATATTTTGTTGTCATGCAAAACCTTGTATCTAAATCTTGACAAATCCCTTTACAATATTTGTCAATATTTTATGATTGGATTAATAGAAATGTACCAAAATCTTTCCACTGAATATTATTGTGAGCATCCTAAAAAGCAGACATTTCCTGGACATACAAGGTTTTGCAAAAGAGCATTGATATATAATATGGGACATACACTATATGGAAAAAGTATTCTGACACCTGCTCTTTTATTGTTTCGCCCAAGGTCAACTACACAGCTCTGGAAAAAATTAAGAAACCACTTGAGTTTCTGAATCAGTTTCTCTGATTTTGCTAATTATGGGTATACGTTTGAGTAAAATGAACATTGTTGTTTTATTCTATAAACTACAGACAACATTTATCCCAAAAATATTGTCATTTAGAGCATTTATTTGCAGAACGTTAATATCATTCATGAAGTTTTAAGAGATCAAAAATCAATATTTGGTTGAATAACCCTGGTTTTTAAATCATATATTTCATACGTCTTGGCATGTTGTCCTCCACCAGTCTTACACACTGCTTTTGGATAACTTTATGCCTTTACTCCTGGTGCAAAAATTCAAGCAGTTCAGCTTGGTTTGATGGCTTGTGATCATCCATCTTCCTCTTGATTATATTCGAGAGGTTTTCAATTTGATAAAATCAAAGAAACTCATGATTTTTAAGTGGTCTCATTTTTTTTTTCCAAAGAACTGCTTGGGGGCCTTATTCCCTTCTAGCCCACACGGCATTAGGCATGAGGTCAAAAGGTTCATGTTTATCTGCAATACTTCTCTACAGGGATTAGAAAAGCTATGCGTCGGCACAGCTGTGTCAGCACTGGTTGCAATTTATAGAAACTGAAAGCCTTCATTAAGAGTTTAGGGTGTCCACAAACCTTTGTAGATATAGTGTATATACATGAGAGACACCATCCCACGTACTGGCAAAATATAAAAACATCAGTGCATGAAAAAGAACAGGCTGTACCTGAGTCAGAAGCTGCTCTGTTCTGTCCTTCCACACCCTGCCCTCCTCCTGAATCTGTTCTGCATACTGGTCCCTCTCTCTCTGCAGCTGTGCAACCGACTCCATTAGCTGCAACACAAATCACACACACTTTACAGCACTGTCTAAAGCAAAACACACACACATACACACTCCTCTCTCACACATCAGACTCAACACAAACCTGAGCTGTGTGAATCTCAAGCTGATGCTTCTCTTCCAGGAGGAGCTGAAGCTGCTGGTGCTCAGACGCTGGACCTGACTGACTGGAGAACTACATAAAGTGAGGAAGAAAAATATGTATTAATACAATCAACAAGTCAACAAAGCATTATAACAAATAGGCTAACAAAAACCAATACACTGACTTGCTGGATGCTTTAGACCGATCTAACCAACACCTGGCAATAGGCAAGGTGCCAACAGGTTCATGGTTAACATGGACTAGCTAAGCTGCATCTGTGCACATCTGTCTCAACCAAATTAGCTAAATGCATTCATTAGAAGGCTTGGCCTTGAATGTTTGGACATGTAATAAAATGAATTGTACTCATTTTATTTAACTTGAAATCTTCATCAAATGAGCACAGAGTTTGTCCACAATGCTCATTCCACACATTACCCATCGGAGCATCCCTACAAACCTACATACCATTAATTAATCATACACTTTAAACTTTGGAAAAAAGGGATGACTGCTTTCTTACCTGCTGCAGCATGACGTCTGCCATTTCCAGTCGTTTGCGGAGGTCGTCAAGCTCCATTTTCAAAGCACTGTTCTCATTCACTCTGAGTTTTAGCTGCTCAGCCAATTCCGAGCCCTGCTGCTTCATCTCCTCACTGACATTCCTGAGAGATGGACGGAAAATGGAATAAGCAAAAAGGAAAAAACAAATGAAACTACTTGTGCAAGTCATGCATCCTGTGCTATACAAGACTGTAAACTGAACTGACAAACTGAGAAAACACTTACTTCAATCTGAGGACCTCCACTCGCAGACCGTCTCTGTCCTTCTCCAGGTCTTTATTATGCTACTCAAGTTAAAAAAGATAGAAAAATGTTTGCCTCAGATTAGACATCAGAAGACGTACCTCGTATGTATATTAAACAAGTGAATCATGCCAGCAGTTATGCTTTACATACAATACCTTCTCAAGCTGCTTTTGCTGTGAAGAAACTGAGGATAAAGTTCTCTCAAGCTCTGATATTCTCTGCTTGCTGGCCTGCAACCGATTATTCAGCTCCTCTGCCTCTCCTGGAGGTTAACATTTAGACACAGGCAAACACAATGAATAATAATAATAATAATAATAATATTGTTTGATAAGCTTTTATCTTACACCCAAGAAAACTACACTATATATATATATATATATATATATATATATAGATAGATAGATAGATAGATACTTTATTGATCCCCGGGGGGAAATTCTTGAATATATATATATATAAATATATATGATATATAATATATAAACAAATACCAATATGTACAATTTTTAAAAATTAGCTGGAAAAGATAGGTTTGCCACCGGTAAACAAACACACAATTTAGCACGGGATTGTTAAAACAACCTCCCATTACTGCATTTACGCATGTCATAGAACCTGAGAGTAAATGCTGTAAAGTATTAATAAAGCAGACTGATTGTGTCACCATGAAGGAGAATACACAGTATAAAAAAGAACAGGCCAAAATCTGAGACCCAGGGGACATCACATCAAATCTATAATCCCCCAAAAGAGACAAACAGCCTCCTTTCTGCGAGACAAGACTCAGGATTCAGGCAAGTACAGTACCAGATATGCCAATCAAATTACCAAAGGGAGACAGCAGAATGCTATGGCACACAGAATCATAAAACTGTAACCCCTAAACAGCTGCTATTAAAAGATCCTTCACCACCCAAACAAGTGTAGTTTCAGTACTGAGATCCTACATGATCGGTTAACCGGCCAGATACAGTCTACTCTAGAAAAACAGAGGATCAAAGACTGGCCTGTGATCTTTTGATTTGTAAGCACAGAAAATTAATAGTCACAACAAAGATCTTATCTAATCTAATAACACACCTGTCTTTTGCCGTGCTGCTTGCTGTGTGTAAGACAAGGCGGTCTGCAGCTCAGACTTCTCAGACACCAGAATTCCAATGGTCTGTATGTGGACCTGAAATACAATATAAACAAATGTTCAAATATACACACAGTGTGTTGTCAAACAAAAAACGTAGATATCTACAAAATGCATTTTAACTGAAAGTGAGTGTAAAAAAACTGGAAGAAAAACTGGAAAAATAATGACATACTGTGAAGTTATATAATTAATGTAGTCATTAAATATATGGTTACTGCCACTGCTATTTGGACAACTTTACAAATAATGGCAAAACACTGAACATGTTAAATTTAAATGGAAGATTCAAAAATGTTTCTCACTTGTAGCTGCTCACGCATAGCTCCCTGTTCCTTCACAAACTTCTGCTCAAAATCCTTCCGCTCCTAAAAATAAACAATTAAAACACAAATCACAATTACTCATCTAACAAATATACTCTAGCATTTAAATGTTGAGGCATATGAATCATTTATATAATGGAGAACAATTAGGCTGATTTCTGATAATAGGTTTTTCACTGCGTGGGCTCAAATCATAATAGATTTTTAAAATTATTTTCGAGTAATTATATGCTTTAAATATGCTTTATCTTAATAAAGCATTATTTTAATGCAATCAATTCTTCCACATTAAAAAAAGATTATTATTATTATTTTTTTTTTTTTTACCTTCTGGAGTTGGTCTGACAGCTCTTGGGACTGCTTCATCTAAACACACATACACACACACATAAAACACACAACACCTGTTAGCATGGAAAGCTGTTAAAATGAGTTCAGGTTAAGACCAGTAACAGGTCATAGCTGGGTTTTGGCGGCTGACCAGGACACCTCCAGCATGGTGAAGAGATATGAGCAGACAGGGGGATTAGTAGGGATTAACTGTAAGGACAGGCGGAGAGACAAACAAGTTTTTAATGCATTCTGCAACAGCAAGGGCTCGGATCACCTGAGTTAGCTAGCCTGACAAGCAAGCTGGTCCAATGAGAAATTAAGTTATTAACAGAAAATGGTACACTGCAGAAAACAATAAAAAAACTCAAGAAAATGAGAAGAAAACAAAGCAAACAAACAAATAAAACAATGTAATGATGTTGTGCTGCCCAGACGTGTTAACTGTTACACTACTACAGCATCCCAGCTGGCACACGACAGACCTTTCACACTGAAATATGGCTGGAATAATGTTGCTTGTAGTTTTAATGTTGACATAAACATTGTTTAATGTTAAACTGTGGTGAAAAGAACAAAATACTTAAATACTTAGAATGCAATTTTAACTTAATGTCTTTGTCTTGAGCAAAAAAATGTCATTATTGTGGTTTTATTACCATTTTATTACAAAACTTTACAGAAACTAAACTATGTGAATAAATGATGAGTTATGTATTATTTTTATTTCAATCTGAAGAACCTTTTCAGCTGCACGTTTTATTGTGTGTTGATGGTTCTATATAGAACCAAAACCCAATAAACTTTCAAAGAACCATACATTTTATATCTATACAATGTACTAAGAAATGTGAATATGATATATAGTTTATTAAATGTTGTAAGACACTTAATAAACTGTTGATAAATCTCAAAATGTAGAATATTGATACAGAATATCAAAACAATTTAGCAGTAAGGATCGCCGGTTTGAATCCCGGGTCACGCTGCTTCCCATCAGCAGCCAGAGTCAGAGAGAGAACAATTGGCCATGCTCTCACTGAGTGGGTAGATGGTTCTCTCTTTATTTAACCATGATATTTATTTATAATCACCCAGCCATAATATGACACTGAATCATCTGTGAATAAATGTTTGAATGCCAGATGGGCTGTAGTAACCAGTGCTGCATTTGAGTGTGTTAATAGTGTGTACACATGCAGTTAAGGATGCTGTGAGGTACTATACAAAGCAATTGCTGCACAGCCGGAAGAGTCATTAGCACACAACATGGGCAAGACCCAGACAGTACACACACACTACATTAACTGGGCACACTCTTCTGGACACCCTTACCAGTGTCTCTATCTTTGTAGTAAGCTGGGAGTTTGTTAGCGTGCTGGAGTCCAGAGCGGCTGCCAGCTCCTGGTTTCGAGTCTAACGTGCAGGCATGCAGAGAGAGAGAGAGGGAGGGGGAGAGAGAAAGAGGGGGAGAAAGAGAGAGGGAGGGAGAGAGTGGATGTAAAACGTCAAACAGATGGAGAAAAACTCAAAACAAAGCAAACAAAAACTCTAAAAAAATCAATTATAAAATAATACAGTACTACAAACTTTTAAGACCAGAAAAAACAGTCAGGATTCAGAACCAGCTTAATGGAATATTTCAACCTTTACTTTTTTTAAAGTTTTAGGCAGTTGAGGGCAGGAAGCATTTGTTTAAAATGGACTGAGGCAAAATGGAAAACTGTTCTGTGGTCAGATGAATCAAAATTTTAAATGTAAAATAAGCTTTGGCCCATAAAAGGGTGGCATTTCTGTAAAGCTTCTTCCTTGTTCGATACAGGTTTAACTCGCATTTGAGGATTTCACAGCAACGACAATTAATTCAGATACAGTTTTACCACCTGTGCATGTGTCCTCGCTAAAAAAACTATTTTTATAACCACACAAGATTGTTCAAAATGCTTTAGCTGTTTTTTTTACTTGTACCACTTAAGTTTCCAGCATTATTTTGCCCCCTCCCACCTTTTTGAGATGTGTAGCTGCCATTAAGTTAGTAGTTTTTGTTACTACTAATACAACACACAAAATGGCACTGAGGCACAGAACAATCTTCACAGGCCTTAGAAGCTGATAAGAGTTTAATCAGTGTAATATATACAAGGGCATTGACTGTACTGGTGTATTTTGAACCTTGAATGTATTCAGGCTGGTGTAGAAGCTTGGTGGGAAAAGTCATGTGAACACTGGAGCTCAGGCCAGAAGCATTCCTTTATCATGCTGGCTAATAACTGACCATGTGTGTGTGTGTGTGTGTGTGTGTGTGTGTGTGTTTAGGTCATGGAGGGGGGAGGGTATGTCACACCAGGGTGAAGAACACTTTCAGTTCGGTTTGATTCACTAATTTGTAAAGAAGTAAAAAGAACAACATGAATAATAGCTGTAAAATTTTGATACAGCGTGGTGTAGGAAATATAAAGTTAGGGCACCCCATGAAAACCACAGTTTTTGATGTTTTGGATACCCCTTCTACAGTAAGCTATACCCATTGCTGACGCAGATGTGCTGTCTACAGAACTAGACTTGCTTTTCATGTAAAGTAATTTAAATATCTGCTGTTATTGAGGCATAAGTTGTCCTAAATTATTTCCTCAAAAGAAACTATACATTTATTGCATATACTCCATATAAAATTATACATTTTATAATCTCTCTATGTTTATAATAAAAATCAAATGCAGAAATATTTTAATATATTACAAAAAGCCAATGGTTTTTAAATTGTGATTTATTTTAAAATGATTATAATCCTGACATAAACTTAAAACACTATATCTGGCTTATGTTTGTACACAAAGCTTCTGAAATCCTTTCTTTTTTAAATCTTCCTTGTATCTATTTCAAGATCAAGAACATAAAATGCCCGGCTAATAAGGTCACCTTAGGTCATCTAAAAGAGCATCTGAAGCTTTTTCTTGGCTCTAATTTGATCTGATGTATTTAGAGTTCACATAAACTCACCTCCAGTTCTCTCTCATTGGCAGGAGATGGCCCACTGTCCCCGTTGACATATGATGACGGTGACTGGTGAACCAAGGAGGAACAGCAGATTGATTACAAAATAAAACAAAACAGAATAATATATTACACCTTTTTATTATTATATATCAAGAATGCATCAAACATTTCTACAATAAAAGCTAGGAGATCCTCACCAACCCTGAATTAAGAATCCAAAATGCTCAATAAAACATTAATAAATAATACACAATACTCTGTACAGCACTACGGTATAATAACACTAGCAGCTTTCTGAAGCTATAAAGACAGGAACTTAGGAACTTACCTCAGAGAGAAGGCCATTGAGCTGCTGAGAAATTTGCCGCAGGCTCTCAGTGGAGGACAATGGCCTGGGAGATGACAGCAAACACAAACAATAAGTTTGATAACATGAGAAACAGAATATTACACAGCCTTCTGGCTGTATTTACCTCATTCCTATTATTTTTTCTAAACTGAACCAGTCTACAAGGACATAAATCTCTGACCTCAAATTGATTAAACTGTAACTGTTAGGGAAACACTTCAATGCATCAGAAACTTTAAATTATCTCACTTATCTGATTATCTTTAATTGCTTGAAACAAAAGTGTTTTTTTTTCTCTCAAATGAACTGTGCATCAAAAACCTTTAAATTCTGAAAATTAACTGCTCAGGGTTGCAGTGTGAGGTTTCTCCAACAGATGAACAATTAACCTTTGCTATCTGTATATTTTTTATCATTCTCCAACTGACTGAGATCCAGTGGATAATTAAATTGGTACCTATATTGGTAGGTAAGTAACTCTTATCAGGGGTACTTCATGGGTTTAGTAATACACTAGCCTTAAATCATTACTTTGATTAAAATGTTAAGTGACTTAATTATAACTTTTCTAAATAAAGACAATTCAATACTTTATTCAATACGACCTTTAGTATGATCATTCTTTTTCTGTTTTATTTGACAATTTGGAGAAAAATTAAACATTTAACAAAGTAATGGATAGCTCAATTACCAGTTTGTTAGATTAAGCAGCATGCTAACTGCCTACGCTAATACACGCTCACATGCAACAACACAAGCAACCTCAAACGCAGCCACACAAGACAAACTTGGTGCGACATAAATGACTTGTTGCCTGCCTGTGTGAATGCAGGGTTAGCACTCTATCAGAACTGAGAGTCTTCAGGCAGGAAAGGACAAAGACACCCAGAGGCCTGGATTTCAAACACACACAACTCACGAAACCTCACCTGTTTTCTCCCAGAGAGTGTTCATCACCGTTGGCATCTGGGTCACAGTTCTGCTGGGGACAAAGATGAAAGAAGGAGAGGGAAAGAAAATAGCAAGTTGAATATGAAGCAGTGTGATCGAGGGCAGACATACTGACAAGATAAAAGTAATGCAATAACAAGCTGACAATCCACTCTTTAAATCCAGAGAGACCAAATTATCACCAGCAGACCACCAGCAATCAGAGCAAAACAAGACACGTAGCCTGCACAACACTGAGTACAAGCTAAAACACAAACAGTGAGCGCTGACACAAGAGAGTTACAGTGTTTAGAATATGTTACCAGATACTGTTAATCTCAATGGACACAATGACATGGACAAAAGAGAAAAGGACTGGTTTGCACACAGATTTAACATACATTACACAAACTAATTCAGATTATAGCTTAAAACATTTGTCTGACACCAAAACAATCAAATTCACATTGAGATGATTTCTAGACAATTGCATTTATTTAAATTAGCTATATTTATTTTTAATTATTTTAAACAGGTAAGCAGTAAATCTGGAATGCCAGAACTCAATGACAGCACTTTAATTCTAACGTTAAACAATAATTCAATATCAAATTTACTGAAAATGTTTCAATAGCGCTAATATGATATGAACACATTCCCAAAATTTTATACACATTTTTTTCAGTCTGACACTTACTGATTTTATTTATTTATTTATTTATTTATTTTTTATCACAGACTGGGTTAAAACAGGGTGCAGAAATCCATTGTGTTTGTTCTTGGCAATCTGTCTGATTGTATTATTCATATCAATATTAAAATGATATTCAAATAAACCACAATTAAGAAATATATTGTGATAGAAAGTTTGACCATATCGTCCAGCCCTGTCTGGATACAACACTGATGCTGAACAGACAATGAAGAAACTTTGAGAAAATATTTAGCAATTGAAATTAGCTGAATAAGTTAAAAGATTAATTAATACAGAACAATAACATTTTCTCTGAAAACAAGACAAAATATATGTTTAGGCTATTTAATTTATGCAATATTAAATAAAATAAAATAATAAGAAAACCTTACAAGTGTATCATAAGTTTATGGTCTTGTTTCAGATCAAATGTTCAGGACTAATTTACTGAGGCCTAGGCTTAGGTTATATGGCGTCAGACAGTCAGACAGACCTGCAGGGCTAGGTTGTCAGTGAGACACTCTGAGTTAGTAGCAGCGGAGGTGTTAGACACAGGCGAGCAGCGGGCAGGTTCTGCACTGGGAGCATCCTCCTGCATCTGAGAAACTGGGGAGTCCCGCACTCCCACATCAGCACGGTCCTGATTTAACACACAGCAACACACACACACATATAAACACATACAACAACTGAAACTCTAACCTGTTAGTGTGTTAAAACAGGCAAAGCAGAGCAATCTCTAAAGCACCTGGAATGTATGGTCACAGAAAACAGTTCAGAACCCAAAGATCTCATTCTTTTTAAATAATCCAGAGAGTTTGTACGGCATCTTCTTATATCTTCTATATATCCTGCTGCCACACCATTCATTTAGTAAGGCTTATTCTAGAACAGCATTATTGTCCAGTAAATATGTGGAACACAACAATGTATAGGGATTGTGCATTAACTTTACAGTAAATAAGCTTATTGTAGTATTTACGAAGTATTAAAAGGTGGCACGTTCTGAGAGAGCTTAATCTAAATCAGTAAAAAAAAAAAAAAAAAGAAGAAGCAAAGAAATGAATCATACATTTGAAAGATTGGGAGAACCCATGAAAACCCTTCTTTTGAAACATATTTTTTGATATATAAACACAAAAAATTAATATGCATTTATACTAAAAAGATGAAGGTAATACACGCCATGCCAAAAGTCATGGGACATGTGCAAAGTTATGGGGAAAGCATAACGGATAATGATTGTGACCGGCAGTATCTGGCTAGAATTGTCCGTGTCAATACACAAGTAACTCTTGCAGAAATCATCTTCACATTCAGTGCAGAAGTACCCTCATGCAGTTTAGTGCAGCATTTTTAGCTATATCAGTTCCTGTCCCATGACATGTAGCATGTCATTGTAATATTATCATGGCATCTCCTTCTTATTTTTAACCTGTCTATAGCTTTGCTTTCTAACAAAAATAAAAGTACACCAGAAAAAAAATCTGAAGTATGTCAGAAACCAGTTCAGAGCATTAATAAATCAGGCATGCCTTTGGAATTTGAGTGGAACACAAAATGCAAAACAAAAATAAGAAATAAAAAGAGCAAACAGCATCACTTACACTGCTCTAATTAACGTAATGCATCACTAACATCATTAGTTCCATGATGAGAGACCTGAGGTCATAGAATAGCATGCATGGAACAAAGGCGGTCATACAAAGAAAAAAGGAGGAATGGGGAAGGAGTGAGAGACCCCAGCTCACCTGACTGTTGACCAATGGAGGAAGAGCTACTCCATTAGTCAGACTAAGATCAGACACCATAACATTCAGAATATTCTCAATCTACAGGAGAAGGAAGAGGAGGAATGAAAGAGAGGGGTGTTTCTTAGTAAGTGAATGAGAAAGAAAGAGGTACAGTGAGAAACCATAAAAACGGGGAGGCAGGAAAAGCTTTAAAACGTAAAGACTTACAGGAATATAATATTTAAAACAAAATCTCTTTATCTCTGCTGCAACAGTAGCATAACTAAAATGATCAATGTGTTACCCACAAAAGCTACTTTGTTAGAAACTGTTGCTAAGCAGGGAAAACCAATTTTTGGTCATAGTTCTGAAATTCTGAGTGTGGCAATAATTTGGGCTGTAGCAGTTCACCCCTTTCAAATTTCATTTTGGTGCTTGTTTCCTGGGCCATAGCTTCATTTTGACCACATTTCAGCTTGGAAGTTGACACATCAGACATTGGGGAAAAAAAGCACTAAACAATCTTTTATGACATCCAATTCCAATTCTATAGACATGGATTAGGATGTGCTCTCCTCTATAGCATTATCCCTCCTCCACCAAACTTTCTACTTTGCAAAATGCAGTCAGGCAGATAATGTTTTAATGTTCTAATGTCCAAACCCAGACACGTTCATCTGACTGCCACATATGGAAGTGTGATTCTTCATTCTACAGAACAGATTTCCACTGCTTCAGAGTCCAGTGGTGGTATGCTTTACACATACCCATACTCCATTTGTGGGTGGAGTATAAAAAAAGCAATTACCACGGACAACAGTTTAAAACTACTGCCTATTAACATTCATCATAAATGGTATTTTGATGCTACGCTCGCAGCAGAGATTAGGCAAAACAATCTAGAGTATTCCTTTAAGTCATCCTATGCCATTGTTATCTGTCACTATCCATTTCCTCACTGTAACTTGCTGACATTTAAACCAACTAAGGACAGCACAAATAGCAATCCAGCAGAAAAGGTTTTGTTCCCACAGGCAAAATTCCATTCATAATTAAGGATGGCCCTTCGAAACAATTAGCATCAACATAACAAGCAACACTTTTAAATATCTTTAAAATAGATAAGCATACTTGAGTACCATAAACCAGCAAAACACTGTTGTATAAACATTATTGGTCAACATGGAGAGATTCTGGCTGAAACACACCTGATCTGGCGAGTGTCTGTCAGTGGAGGTGCCATCTGTCTGGCCAGCTCCTTTCACCTTCTTCTTCTTTTTCGGGGCGGAACTGGCTGGTGACGGGCCACTCTTCTGCTGAAACTCTTTCAGCTGTATGGAAAAACACAAGTAGTTAGCAAACAAACATACCTGGCCAAAACACCTGTTACTATTAAAAAGAGTATGTAACTATGTACTCAGGTCATGCAGATTAACAAAGGGCATAAGGTTAAATATAAAAATTTTTAGTAACATTTTAGTAAATATTTTATTTCCACATTTCTCAGTTTTATAGTCATAAAATAAATTGAAAAAGGAGAAGTTTGGGAATTCTGCATGGTCAGAACATAGTTACGCCATTTAATTTGTGAGTATCACAGATGGTTAAAACTTTCTAAAACTCTCTAAAAGTCAGTTAAATCCATTCATTTCAGGTAAATTATTGTATGTCTTCTTTGTCAGTTTTGACAGGGATCACTATCCTACTTTCTGCTATATTAAAAGTATTTGGACTAAGTTCTTTTCCAGAGCGACTCACATCTGAATCATACGACTAGGAAAATAGGAAATAGGAATTTATTGGCGAATCATCGTGTGTCAAACCAAATATAGTGTCTGTTTTAAGAATTTATTGGTAATTAATTGAATCCAGTATTTCTAGTAAAATTTTCTCTATGCCACTAGCTGCAGCAAAAAGCTTAATCCTGTGCTTAACATTTTGAAAGCATATTCACATTACAAATCATATCAACCAATCACATTTTGCAATCATGCCAGTGACATTCTTAAATGATCTGTTCTAAAATGGCACATATACACACATTAATACATGGACGATGACGGAAGCACAAATTCACAGCTGAATGCCCATGAATGCCCTGACACATATTCAATCTAGGACCACATATGATAGTGACAAAAATGCAATTAAAGTACAGATCTGACATATCCACACATTCCTGTAAAAACATTTAATGATCAGCCAAAGTGTATGAATAAATGCATGAATGTCCTGCCATTCTTTGTGACAGTTGTGCAAAAGACAAATAAGCATTGACCTGGCTTAACATTCATTCAAATAAATCACCAGTTTTACTACAGTTTATTTATTGGCTTACAGCTATGTAAACATGCATTATCCTGTTACATGGTTTGAGGTAAGACTGTTACCAAAGACTGAGACTTCCACTTTGACTTTCTTATCATTATAGCATATCAATAAGTCTGAGAATGCTTTCCTTTTAACTTGTGTACATCTACTTAATCAGAGCACTTCATTTTACTGTAACTTTTGGAAAAACAATTACTGCCAAAGGGGTGTGGCATCTCCTGTTAATGCAGTAATGCACTGTTCCCTCAATCTCTGTTCAAACAACACTAAACACACAGCCTACCATTGCTTTACTCAAGCAGCTCGAATCAGACTTTTAATTATGCTGCACTGACTGTCATCTGTCACATCAAACAAACAAACACAAAAAGAAAATGATAACTGTAGATATATCTTATTCATGGCATAACAGAATTTATGGCATAATGGTAAAAGCTAATCCGAATTTAAAGAACAAGGTACAGAATTTTACTTGTAGGACTTTTTAATCTTCTTTTATGACAAAATATGACAATACTGTACTGTGAAACAAAACATTTTATTCTGAGCATACTGTGATTGTTGTATGTATTTAAAGAACACTGCAGGTTTCATTAAATTCATCAAGAGAATGAGCAGTGCTGTAAACATTCAGAAATTTAAATGCAAAACACTGTACCAAGCATGGTATTGTGTAGTATTTAGATTAGTAAAAATCTGTACAGGTGAACTATAGTGTGATAAATAATCATTATATCCACTGGCATGCCTCATATCATGGTACAGGAACTACAAATGTGTCCCATGCTGTTTGTCACTCCACTGACCTGCAGGATGTGTGTGTTGGGGTCTACCACATTGAATAGAGATGTACTTTATGCCACAACCAACTCTCTGTATGCCCAAGATCTCTGGCGAGTATTTAACCTCACTAACAAGATAACACCCCACAACTTCAACAAGTATAACTCTTGGATACTGCCCAATACTGCCAAGAGCAATACATTAAAACATTTTCTAAGCCCAAAAATATATCACTCCGCCCCTGTTGCGAACTCCAGCTCCAGACTTCATTTAGAGAGGACAATGAACTACCTTACAAACCAGTCACACTAACTTTTATCAATATATATTTTGTCAAGTTTTAAATCCAGAAATAAAGTCAAATATTTCACTATCACTTTCATTCGTTTGCCATTTCTGCAGCTTGTGTTGACATGCACTGGGGACAGTAGTGAATTTGCACCAGACACAAACTGTGACAGCTGCCACAAGAGGAGTGGCAAAAGGAAGCCAGAATCTGATAGAGCAGACCAGCTCTGTCATAACTGACATTCCTCCACTCAGTCTAAGCAGGATGGTTATCCAGTTCGCAGAGCAGTGGCAGGCCAAACAGAACAGCTGATTACGTCAAAACTGCAAACAATGCAAACCTTAGATCCATCCTCATGAGATAAACTCTGCTTGAGTTTGTATGATGGGTGTAATACCATTACAGCCAGCATGCTGGGTTGGAGCGAACATGCTTAATTGTGATTAAGCATTTTTATGGGCTGTTTTAAATACTGTATTTGACTAATGGCGATGAATAATCTTATAAACTGAAACTGCCAACATTTT
This sequence comes from Astyanax mexicanus, assembly GCF_023375975.1. Lineage (NCBI taxonomy): Eukaryota > Metazoa > Chordata > Actinopteri > Characiformes > Acestrorhamphidae > Astyanax > Astyanax mexicanus. The sequence goes on from NC_064408.1 coordinate 8,518,763, forward strand.
ATGGTTTTCAACTTTTTTTCTACCTACTAATAAACGAATATGTTGATCGACTTCTTGACATGTTTTAAATGGCCGATGGCTAATCAGTGTATAGTTTTGCAGTGTAATGCAAAGTTAAGCAGATTTAGGCTATATTCCCAACCACTTATCTCAACAGTTAAAGATTGTGTAGGGGATATATTGGTATGGTAATTGCACACTCTGGACTGTTTACATTAATCAATCATTCAATTTATCAATAAACCACAAAAAAAGCCACAGCCTGTTTTGAGACTTCCAGCATGATAAGGTGCCATGTCATAAAGCAAATGTCATCGCAAACTGGTTTCGTGACAACAAAGCAATGTGTTCAAAGTTCCCCACTGGTCTTCCCATTCACTCCAAAGTCAATCCAATAGGACACCTTTAGGATGTGGTAGACCAGGATATTCAGAGCATGAAGGTGCAACTGGAAAATCTTCAGAACTGGAAGCTGGAAGACTCTTAAACTCCACCTAGCCAACACACTGCACTGACACTTTTAAGGTCAATTACATTTAAATTTACATTTACAACAACACTGATACAATTCTCACACTCTTTGGGTGTAAATGGACTATGGGAATACAATTTCGTTCCAACTCATGTGACACATGTAATGTAAAATGACAATAGAATCTCCTTGAATCCTTAATGCATTAATGTCAACATGGACCAGAATGTGGACCAAAGAATGTGGAATCCCTGCCATGAAGAATCCAGGCGGTGTTTTAAGAGCAAAATGAGGACATATTTAGTATTAATATACTGTTTAATATGTGGGATGGCTCATTTCATCCTTTACACTAAATATCCTTTAATATAACAGTTACTGTTGCGACAGACCAACACCCTGAAACGTCTCATCACTGCAATGCTAGCTTCATATGTCAATGAAACAACACCACTTCAGTACTAGTGAACATGTCAATATTAGTCAATATTGACTTAAAAGGTTAAGCTGTGACTTGGAGTGAACAATCTTTTAGAGAATCAGGTCTAACTGGTAGCTTTATGAATCTATTGCAGGCTTCCCAACAGCAATCTGATTAAGTTAGCTAAAGCTAGCTAACTAGCTTTAGCTAGCTAATGTAAGCTGGGCTGGCACCTGTCAGCTGACTGAACATTACTGACAATTAACTTACAGCCAAAAAGTAACTGGACACTTACAGCTATTAACTATTTAACTACTTAAACAGACTGCAGGTATTTCCTCCCACTTATACAGTGCAATTTGCTTGGCTGAAAATGCCATATTGTTCCACAGAATCCTGAATTGGCCTGTGTGCTAAAGCAGCAGAAGAGGAGGCTAAAATAGCAAGACATGCATTCAAACAGACAAATAACGTTCCCACTCTCACACACTTTATATGTATAGGCTGCAATACAGCCACTGTTCCCATTTTCAATTAAAAATATCAGCCAGGTTCGCTTGAAAACGTCAACATCAAGGCTATCACCAGATAACGTCCCCTCAAGGCCAGGCTAAAGCCCCGATCTCAGGTGCAACGGACAGCCGCGACTGGGCGAAGCACGGCCGGATAGGCGGTCAGGCACACACCGGTAGACGTGGAAGTGTCAGCGTACACAAAAACCTTTACCAGTTCACAAATTCGTAACAGACAACACAGCAAACAGTCGCATAACGTTATAAATGATCCCTGGAAGCAATAGAGCTGTATAAATTACCTTTTTCTTAGCTGCAGCGAGTTTAATTTGCCTGCTCTGGTCGGCCATCCTCTCCGTCCCCGGCGAGCCGATGGCACCACGTCATCAATTCAGGATCCGTATCCGTGTAGCTCGCCTGTCCCACTGCAATGTCTTTCCTGTCAAACAGCCTCTTTATTGGTCGTTTCGATTCTATGTAGCTCAATATTTATTTAAAAATTATACTTAACACAAAAGTAAAGTCATAAAACGCAACAAAAAAAAAAAAAACCCAGTGTACTTTAATGCATCCTGATATCCATGGCGGTTTCAAGGCATTTTGGGGCCCCAAGCTAAATAAACCCCACCACATATCATCAAACATACACAAATCATACATAGATCTATAAAGGCATACGTTAGCATTCGTTTCTCATTACTAGATCACATTTTGAGGAAGTAGAATATATTAATTAAATTATAGTAGGGGTGGGCGATATGGCCCTAAAATAATATCACAATATTTCATGGCATTAAACACAATAATATGTATCTAGTAGATATATAATGGGAAATGGGAACAGTGTACCCTGATGTGATAATTATGTTGGGTGATCTGGCACGATATTTCAGGATTTAATATCGTTCACAGTATTAAAAGATGTTGGCAATATTACTGTGTACGATACCATATGGCACACCCCTAATTTAAGAACATTCTAATAAAATACGTCTGATCAAGTGTAGTTATATATTTAAATTCAAAATCAGTCTTGTCTAGAGGCCCCAGGCCAGCTCGGGGCCCCAAGCAAAGCAATTGCTTGGTTTGCCTGTCCTGTTGCAACGGGCCTGCTGATGCCACAATATAAGACCTCTTATCTGCTCAAATTTCCTCTGACTTATAATATACATGTATCTTAAATATAAATTTAACAAAATTCATAATGCATAATTTCATCTTTATGCCCTTTCATATTCTGGCAATAGTTTGCAAATTATTTTATATTTTTATCATTCATTTAAATAAAACAACATACATACATTATACAGACATTTACCTAAAATAAATAAACCAATGAACAGTGTAATTTTCTTTTATTTTTATTATATTATGATTATTAAAACCAAATAATGAACTAAAACATTTTGGAGATTTTAGGTTACGACTGCTGGAGATAGAGGCGTGCTTCTGGGTGTGAACGCGCATGCGCAGCAGGACGGCGGTAAACACGAAAGCAGGGCAGTGTTGTAAACAGTGGAGAAAATAAGCATACAAATAAGATTTTCCTGTATCATTAAGAGGACTACGTTAGGGGTATTGTGCAGTATTCTGGTGGTCAAGAAAAGGTTTGTGTTTCGTAAAACTAAATAGTATGGCTATTTCGATTACAAGTTACTGCTTTTCTAACTGTTAGAGCAGCTTATGGCTAACGAGGCTAACCCTGTGCTGCGTAACGCTATCTTAACTAACCTAAACTAGCTAGTTAGCTAATTTACTAACAGTATCGTTTATTCTGTTCTTATTTTCTGTAATTTAGCTCACAATAAGTCACAAGTTTGGGTTAAAACTTTTTATTAAACCATTTAAATTAGTTCACTTCTACGCCTTGTTTCCACCCTGTAATGCTAGTAAACTAACTAGCTATATGTCAAAATGTAACGTTATCTGGAACCTCCTTCTAATAAATACATTTAGGTTAGCTAACCTTGCTTTTCTTTAACCCTCCTACTATCCTCAAATTAACCAGCACTCTTTATTTTCTGGATCAATTTGATCCCAGCAATTTAAACCACCGAATACTTATTATAATTAAATAAAAAAAAAGTTATTTTGCAAAGTTACTTTACGCTTATTTGATAAGTGATCAGCGGTTCTGGCATTGATATAATGTTATATTAGTATTATATAAGTATAGTAAGTGTTGTGTTGTTAAGTTAGGGCCTAAAGTGAAGAAAAATTTAGAGAAAGATTATAAAACTGAATGTCATTGTTACCTCAACATTATTACCATACAAATGTCTCACAGCAATGCTCCAAAATCTTGTTGGAGTAACTGTCTCTACTATCCAGTGATGGCTTTCTAATAAAGGGGAGGGCTTTATAAAATAGAGAATGTGCAGATGTCCCATGTGTATACTTTTATAGTTTAACAGTGATCTACTGCACATATCAAGATTTGGAGTGATAACAATAATGGGTTAATATCTTACATAGTGTATATCGTGTATGTGTGTTTCCGCAGTGTTGTGCAGCATAGACTAAGATGTTACAGTGTCCAGATTCTGTGTGCATCTCCGTGGGAAAAGGTGACAGCTTACATCACCAAGGTAATGCCAAATTTCCCATTCCTGAGTCTAAAATTCTTATTTACTCCACAGTTAAATACATAAATTCCATACCAGGACCAGGAATCGTATTACAAATGTGTTTTCCTATTATTTATTCTTTAGTTTTAGCTGCATTCCCACTGTGCTCACTGACAGAGGAGGATTTGACCCAGAATCCTCTCTTTTGCAAGCTCCTGGCCACACTGTCGCAGCATGTAGATCACACAGGACTCTCTTTGCACTTAAGAAAAGAACTGGAGAAGGTAACTTAATTCACACACACTCTGCTGTGTATTATGTTAGATGGATTGAACAGAAATAGCTGATATATGAATAGAAAAGTCCAGTTATGGCCTATTTTGAGATCCATACACTGAATTTAGAGAATTTAAATGAAAATGAATCTTCTGTGTAGGCAGAGAAGGAGCTCCGTTCACAGAAGTTGGGCTGGCTGCATGTGGAGAGCCTCCACAGGCTTGTGCTTGAGATGAGCCAGGAGCATCGCTTCAGTCAACATCACTCCATGGCCTCACCAGCAGAAGATAAGGTATAAACTAGAAAGCTGGATTTGCGATAATGTAAACATAAAAAAATGCACATATCAAATGGTGAAAAACTCTGTGAATGACTTTTAGGGCAGTTTACATTATAAAGTCACTTTATACTGGCATGATTGCATTTGGGATATATAACATAATTATTACACACATAAAATGCATTGAATAATTTTAAAGCAACATTATGTAGCATTTGTACCTTTAAAATATCAGCTTTACAACCATGTTTTTGCTTTGCTCACTGTTATGAAGTGAATGGCATCTCCATCATTGCCACTCAGGGCCACTGCTAAGGAAACTTTGGTGGAGCTGCATGAGGCATCTCTCCAGATCTGTATAATACTGTTATATTTATGTAGAATAATGTTATATTACTATACTGCTTCAGTCTGCATTTAATATCGCTTTCAACTTGTCCAGAAATGCCTGTATACACCTGACTAAGATATTGTGATATTGTTGACAGTTTGTTACATTAATTGCTCTATGTTTTGATAATTTTATCTATTTTTATATATTTATATATTTTTGGTCTGTAAAGCACTTTGTGAATTGTTCTGAAAAAGTGCTATATAAATAACCTACTTACTAAGAGAGGGTGCTTATATTTATGGTACTAATGTAAAAGCAGATTACACATCATCATAGTTCAACCGGGAGTGAACAATATCAATTCCCATATAATACTGTTTAAAATTATTTTATTTGTTTGTTTTTGTTTTTCTTTTCAGTTCTACTGTACCCTGGAGCAGTGTTTGATGGTAGCTAAGTGTGCCAGGCAGCTGGACCCCAGCAGTACTGTTGACCAGGATCAGCCGCTTATACTGGGGCTCTCTGCTGAAAAAGTGCTGAATCAGATGCCTCCTAAACAGGTATACTTCCACATTAAAAAGAGAATAAAAGAAATCTCCAGCTGTAGTCTAGTAATAGACATTAAGTCTGATCTGGGAAACCTAATCTATGTAAAGGTTAAATTTAAGTTACATTATGTCTAAAAAAACTTATTGTTCTATAAATAGGAAGTCTGGCAGATGAAACAGAGGTTACCAACAGAACTGCAAAAGCACCTGAAGAAGAAGCTCTTCAACCTCCTTTCTTACTACCAGCCTGAGTGGGGTAAACAGTTTAAAAATATATTTATTTATATGTCCTTCCTGATACTGATGCTCATTATCTATTTTTGTTTTGATTTCAGAAAATGAAAGTGAGGGGCTTAAATGTGTGAAGCTATCTAAGCTGCCAGTACTCCTGGAGAGTGAGCACAACAGAGCAAAGAGTTTAATTGAAAAGAACAGAGAGAATGCCACCTTACTGCAGCGGCAAACTCATTCCTACCTTTCTGTAAGTTAGCAGATGTGCTTTTTTCCACCATCAATAAAGTAGAATCAAAAATCTAAGTTAAATCAAAAGCTTTTTTCATCACAGTCTTTATTTGTTTGTTTTTCTGACAGGAACTGCTTGAATGCATGCAGCTTCTACAGACCTTGGTGCTGGACCTTCGGTTAAAAGTGCAGAAAGATCTTGACAGGAAGAAGATTGAGTACTTTGAAGCCAAATGTGAAATTGGTATTCAGAAGATTAGGTAATTTGGTTTCATATATGTATTAGGGGCCCCAATGAGCTAAGCTCTGTTGGCCAAAACTCTATTGCTGCTTTTGCACTGCATGTTACCTTCACTACTCATGTCTTCGAAAGGATAAGGTAATAGGAAAAAACACTGAAGGGTCTATTCTGCTTTCTTAGTAGCATGAGTGCCAGGTACTGACAAAGTACCTGATTTCAGGTACAAAATGCCAAATTTGCCTAAAGGAAAAGCAAATAAGATGAGTCAGGTCTAGATGAATTATGTTGATACCATGCAGTGGGACAGTGCCATATTATAGTAGGATTTGTACAGTAGCACAGTATGAAGCATGACAATTCAGATTTTAATTCTATAAATATTTAAATTTTCCTTCTTTATCACCAAATATTAAGTTGAATTTTGTCTTTTGTTGTGTAGTTATAGCTTATGTCCTGTTAAAATGAATCGTGAAACATTCATAAACGGTTTGCAGAATGACATGAGATGGCCTGCATCTTTTCAAACTGGCTTGTTTAATAATTTCTTGCAAATAATGCAGTCCCTTTCTTGTATGGAGTAAAGTCAGCTCAATAGTTATCTGAAATATAAATATAAATAAATATAAAATATGAAATGTGTAAATATGAATTCTTTTTATCCTGCAGGGCAGAGATGCTTGAGGTCCAGCTTGACATGTACACAAGAGACAAGATAGCGACCCATCGCAAGATAACGTGAGTAATCTTTACTTAGTAAGTCTTTTATCCAGGATGCTGGAAGATATTTGTGTTGTTTTGGGGTTGATATCAAACAAGCTGTGTTAGTTTAAAAAGTCAGAGATTGATTTGTGACAGTTGTTTTCCTCAGTCATTTTTATCCATCCCATTCTTGTTCGTTGCTCCTCTTAGGGAGAAACTGAATACTGAACTGAAAGCGTCCCAGATGGAGAAACAGTCGCTAGAGTCCAAGCTGGCATCCTTTGAGATCTACGGCAGGGAATTTGAAGTCCTTGCTGAAGAATACTCCAGATTGCAACAAGAGATAGCCACCAAGTCCTGGGCACTGAGAGAATTCACACCATAGAAATACAAATGATGTGTGGGAGCTTTACATAATGTACCTAATGTTAGGGCCTGATGGCAAATTTAACTATATGAACATTTTTGTTACGTTAACTCTGGATTTTTCTCTGATGTCTTTTTTTTTTATGTAAACTGTCATACACCTCCTTGTTCCTGCAATAATATATCACTGCTCTTTATTACGATCTCATCAGGGGGAGTTCTATTTGAAAAATAATGCTATTCATGTTTTTGTAATATACTGTACAGTATATACATGTAATACTATAATAAAGTCAACGTCCATTGCTTTATATTAAGTCTGGTGCATAGATAATTTAAAATCAGAGGTACAGAATGTTAAATCAAGATGATAATGCATTTTAAAAACTGCAACTTGCTGTACTGCACCGCTCCTGACCAGTAACCAAGAAAAGGGCATTGTCCCTGTACTGTCATCATTGCACTGGCTACCAAAACTTTTAAAGCTTTCCATGGCCTGGCTCTGACCTCCTTCACTCTTGTTTGACTGCTCATGCTTTATGCTCCTCCAACATACTGTTTTTAGATATCCCTTGCTCTTTGTTTAAATGTGAAGGTCACCAGGCTTTATCTGTAGCTGCTTCAAGATTGGAACAATCTGTCACTTTTTATAAAGAATTCAGCCTCAGCAGATACAGTTAGGTGCAAATATATTTGGACAGTGAAACATTCTTCAGGATTTGGGCTCTGCATGCCACCACACTGGATTTAAAATAAAACAAATGAGATATTACTGAAGTGCAGACTCAAAAATGCATCAGAGAGGTAGTGGAGATGTTAGGATTGGCCAACATCTTTGTCCGGCGCTCGCTGTCTTTTAAATGTTGCATAGAAATGATGACTTGAAATAGACTTAAATTGTATGAAAATTGCCCATTTTTTTACATTAATACACTGCAGTTGTTTGTTACATTCATTTTGGAAATTAAACAACTGTATATGAAATATATGCCAGATATTAAATAATACATGCCCATACACAGCTCTGAAAAAAAGAGTCCACTTAACAATTATTAGTTTCTTTGATTTTACCAAATTGAAAACCTCTGGAATACAATCAAGAGGAAGATAAATGATCACAAGCCATCAAACCAAACTGAACTGCTTGAATTTTTGCACCAGGAGTAAAGCAGCATAAAGTTATCCAAAAGCAGTGTGTAAGACATGCCAATATGCATGAAACATGCCAATATGCATGAAACTGTGATTAAAAAACAGGGACATTCCACCAAATATTGATTTCTAAACTCTTAAAACTTTATAAATATGAACTCTGCATTATTTGAGGTCTGAAAGTTCTGCATCTTTTTTGTCATTTCAGCCATTTCTCATTTTCCTCAAATAAATGTTCTAAATGACAATATTTCTATTTGAAATTTGGGAGAAATGTTGTCCGTAGTTTATAGAATAAAACAAAAATGTTAATTTTACTCAAACATATACTTATAAATAGCAGAAATTTAGAAACTGAAGTGGTCTCTTTATTTATTTTTTTTCTAAAACTGTATCAGTTCTGTGTGTGGGATGGTACAGCAGCACTGCGTCTCCGGGCCGCAGGGGGGAGCACTGTTCCTGAACAGTGGCGGAAACTGGAGAGCAGCGTCAGCTCTGGGTTCATGGTGGGGTTGATGTTTTGATGGCTGCGTGTTGTGGTTAATTCATTATTACAGTATTAATTATGGATGTTGCTCTGTATCTGATCGCTGCAGCGATATTAGTAGTCCTGATTATATTTGCTGTGAAAGTCCGGGGACGCACAGAGGAAGGTGAGTGGGTCTTATAGAGAAAATCCCTGTTAGGAAATGTGACAGGCTAGGGTTCCTAAAAAAGACTAACTAGCTAAATGTGTATTTATGATTACCTACAGAGTACTGACTGTTATTTAGCTAGCTAGGTAAGAATATATGCAAGGATGCTGAAACGACTATTACTGAGAATAAGAGCTCTAAAATAAGACAGAAGTTGTCAGAGCAGGTAAACATGTCTGAAACACGTTAAAATAATGTTTTGTTATATGTTTATACAGCTGATATGTATCAGATTCTGTTTTCAGAGGCTGTTTTAGACTTAAGCAAGATTCTTAAAGGGCCCTCCTACCTGAACTTTGTCAAATAAGCAGCTGGGGAAGAGTAAAAAACGTCAAATAAGACGCTGTTAATGTGATTGTGTGAATATAGCGGCAGAATTTAAGGTGGAACTCGTGAATATAGTGGTAGTATTTCAGGTGGAACAATGGGTCAATATCGTGGCTGTATTTAAGGTGGAACTAGTGTGATTGCGTAAAAAAGATGCAGATTTTAAGGTGGAACTAGTGTGGTCGCGTGAAAATAGCGCCAACATTTAAGGTGGAACTAGTGTGATTGCGTGAAATTAGCTGCAAATTTTAAGGTGGAACTAGTGTGCGTGAAAATAGCTGCAGATTTTAAGGTGTAATTTTATTTGATTATAGCACCACAACTTGGAGTAATAAAGCAGTAACTTGCATGTTTCAGTAAAAATATTGATATTAGATGGCATGTGTTAATAATGTATCACAAAAGAAAACAAAACTATATCTCAATCTCAATATCCATATTTTAAAATGACTATATTAAGTGGTCCAGCAGACTAAGGCACTGCCACTATAATCAGAAGATAACCGGTTCGAATTCTTTTCATGTAGCTTGCCATTGGCTACCGGAGCCCTGAGGGAGCACAATTGGCCTTTATCTCTCTGGGTGGGTAGATGGCGCTCTTTCCCCTCATCACTCCAAAGGGTGATGTTGCTCAGCACAAGGTGTCTGTGAGCTGATGTATCACAACCGAGTCGCTGCGCTTTCCTCCGAGCGCGCTGTGATGCTACTCGGCAATGCTGCATCAGCAACAGCTCGAAAAGATGCAGTGGCTGACTTCACATGTATTGGAAGAGGAATGTGCTAGTCTTTACCCTCCTGGGGTTGGGGCAACACTAGTGATGGGGGAGTACTATTGAGTGGGTTGTGTAATTGGCTGTGTAAATTGGGAGACAATGGGATAAAAAATTTTAATAAAAAAAAAAAAAAGACTATAGGTCAGATGTTAATGCTGGTGTTCTTTTTCTGTTTTTTTTTCACACAAGCTGACCATGAAGACCATCAGAATGTGGCTGTTCGAGTGGCAGCTCCCCCACGAGTGGCAGAGGAGCGGGGGGCCGGCATGCCCCGCCGCCGCAGAGGCCTTGACAGGATGATGGCACAGAGACGTGCCCAGAGGGAAGCCCCAGAGCCCGGTAATACCACCTATTCCAACATATCTGATGTTCTTATGCAATTTACTCTTCTGGTACAAATGTAGGTAGTTTTGGTGTATTTTTTTAAGTGCACATAGTTTTTAAATATTAAGATCATAGATTAGGATTAAGATTATTCTGTCTAGCCAAGCAGCACAACAGAATTATTTCTCCATCAATAAAGGTTTGTCTATTTTGTGAACAGTAACTTACCAAGACCCTGATTTTGTGTTAAATAAAAGTAGTGTAACACACTAAAGTGCAGCATATTTTTAGAATATGCATGTACACTGCAATCAAACAATTAAAAGTAAATACAGTGAAACTCTTTTCAAGAATGTAGCTGTTATTACAATATGAAGATTTTTTTTTATCGTGTCAAAAATTCTTGTGATTACTGTGTACGATACGATATGGCACATCCCTAGTGGCCATACACATGACTGTTCACCACCTTCAGTTCCAGGAGATCAAACCAGTGACCTTCAAGTTCCAAATCTCCAACCTTTTGGCTACAGCTATCTGATAATTAAGTCAATCAAAATTAAAATATTATTATAATATGTTAAATTAAAATAATTTTGATTAGATTAGTGTTCTCATTCTTGTATCAAAATGGTAAAAGATCAGTGGTTTTCTTCACACCTGTTTATTCTTTTTTTTGTCTCCTTTTCCTCAGAAAACATTGGTGCAGAGGTAGGTGAGGATGAGGAGGATGAGCGGCCACAGGCTGAGGAGCGTTCTCAGGCTGCAGGGAAGGTGGGCGCTAAGAAG